>NC_057804.1:41962350-41984636 GCF_018294505.1 Triticum aestivum
TCTATTTTCTTTTCTATTTTATTCTTTTAATTTCTGTTTTATAAAATATAAATACAACTCCTAAATTAACGTTATAATTTATTCTACTACCCCAAAAGTTTGACACCTAATAAAAATAGTTTGCATTATTATTATTTTTAAAAAGGCATTTAATTAATTGTCTTAGCTGCTGTTTTAATTAGTTTGGAGCCTTTACACATTTTATAAAAGTGTGGTTTCTCCACTAGTATTATCCATGATTTATTTAACACATTTTGGACATTTTAGTTTTATTGTTTAAAAACTTTTGTTGTTTGCCTATACTTTAAATTTGAATTTGAATCGGTTTCGAACTAACACGAGATTACCGATAGTAATCGAAGTGACGTGGCATCATTAACAGAGAATTACTGTAGCTTAATTATCCGGACGTCACAACCTCATTCTGAAATTCCTTGAACTTTTCAAAGGTCTCAGACTTGTGTTTCATTAAGTAGACATACCCATATCTACTCTAATCATCAGTGAGAGTGAGAACATAACGATATCCTCCGCGAGCCTCAACGCTCATTGGACCGCACACATCGGTATGTATGATTTCCAATAAGTTTGTTGCTCGCTCCATTGTTCCGGAGAACGGAGTCTTGGTCATCTTGCCCATGAGGCATGGTTCGCATGTGTCAAATGATTCATAATCGAGAGACTTCAAAAGTCCATCAGCATGGAGCTTCTTCATGCGCTTGACACCAATGTGACCAAGGCGGCAGTGCCACAAGTATGTGGGACTATCGTTATCAACTTTACATCTTTTGGTATTCACACTATGAATATGTGTAATATTACGTTCGAGATTCATTAAGAATAAACCATTGACCATCGGGGCATGACCATAAAACATATCTCTCATATAAATAGAACAACCATTATTCTCGGATTTAAATGAGTAGCCATCTCGTATCAAACGAGATCCAGATACAATGTTCATGCTCAAACTTGGCACTAAATAACAATTATTGAGGTTCATAACTAATCCCGTAGGTAAATGTAGAGGCAGCATGCCGACGGCGATCACATCGACCTTGGAACAATTCCCGACGCGCATCGTCACCTCGTCCTTCGCCAGTCTCCGTTTATTCCGCAACTCCTGGTGTGAGTTACAAATGTGAGCAACGGCACCGGTATCAAATACCCAGGAGTTACTACGAGTACTGGTAAGGTACACATCAATTACATGTATATCAAATATACCTTTAGTGTTGCCGGCCTTCTTGTCCGCTAAGTATTTGGGGCAGTTCTGCTTCCAGTGACCCTTCCCCTTGCAATAAAAGCACTCAGTTTCAGGCTTGGGTCCATTCTTTGACTTCTTCCCGGCAACTGGCTTACCGGGCGCGGCAACATCTTTGTCATCCTTCTTGAAGTTCTTCTTACCCTTGCCCTTCTTGAACTTAGTGTCTTATTGACCATCAACACTTGATGTTCTTTCTTGATTTCAACCTCTGCTGACTTCAGCATTGAAAATACTTCAGGAATGGTCTTCACCATCCCCTGCATATTGTAGTTCATCACAAAGCTCTTGTAGCTTGGTGGGAGCGACTGAAGGATTCTGTCAATGACCGCCTCGTCCGGGAGGTTAATGTCCAGCTGGGACAGGCGATTGTGCAACCCAGACATTTTGAGTATGTGCTCACTGACAGAACTATTTTCCTCCATCTTACAACTATAGAACTTGTCGGAGACGTCATATCTCTCGACCCGGGCATGAGCTTGGAAAACTAGTTTCAGCTCCTCGAACATCTCATATGCTCCGTGTTGTTCAAAACGCTTTTGGAGCCCCGGTTCTAAGCTGTAAAGCATGCCGCACTGAATGAGGGAGTAATCATCAGCACGAGACTGCCAAGCATTCATAATGTCTTGGTTCTCTGGGACGGGTGCATCACCTAGCGGTCCTTCTAGGACATATTGTTTCCTGGCAGCTATGAGGATGATCCTCAGGTTCCGGACCCAGTCCGTATAGTTGCTGCCATCATCTTTCAGCTTGGTTTTCTCTAGGAACGCGTTGAATTTCATGTTGACATGAGCGTTGGCCATTTGATCTACAAGACATATTTGCAAAGGTCTTAGACTAAGTTCATGATAATTAAGTTCATCTAATCAAATTATTGAATGAACTCCCACTCAGATTTGACATCCCTCTAGTCATCTAAGTGTTACACGATCCGAGTCGACTAGGCCGTGTCCGATCATCACGTGAGACGGAGTAGTCATCATCGGTGAACATCTCCATGTTGATCGTGTCTTCTATACGACTCATGTTCGACCTTTCGGTCTCTGTGTTCCGAGGCCATGTCTGTACATGCTAGACTCGTCAAGTTAACCCTAAGTGTTCTGCATGTGTAAATCTGCCTTACACCCGTTGTATGTGAACGTAAGGATCTATCACACCCGATCATCACGTGGTGCTTCGAAACGCCGAACTTTAGCAACGGTGCACAGTTAGGGGAGAACACTTCTTGAAATTGTTGTAAGGGATCATCTTATTTACTACCGTCATTCTAAGTAAACAAGATGCATAAACATAATAAACATCACATGCAATTATATAGTAGTGACATGATATGGCCAATATCATATAGCTCCTTCGATCTCCATCTTCGGGGCTCCATGATCATCTTCGTCACCGGCATGACACCATGATCTCCATCATCATGATCTCCATCATTGTGTCTTCATGAAGTTGTCACGCCAACGACTACTTCTACTTCTATGGCTAACGCGTTTAGCAACAAAGTAAAGTAATTTACATGGCGTTCTTCAATGACACGCAGGTCATACAAAAATAAAGACAACTCCTATGGCTCCTGCCGGTTGTCATACTCATCGACATGCAAGTCGTGATTCCTATTACAAGAACATGATCTCATACATCACAATATATCTTTCATCATTCATCACAACTTCTGGCCATATCACATCACATGACAATTGCTGCAAAAACAAGTTAGACGTCCTCTAATTGTTGTTGCATCTTTTACGTGGCTGCAATTGGGTTCTAGCAAGAACGTTTTCTTACCTACGAATAACCACAACCTGATTTTGTCAACTTCTATTTACCCTTCATAAGGACCCTTTTCATCTAATCCGCTCCAACTAAAGTAGGAGAGACAGACACCCGCTAGCCACCTTATGCAACTAGTGCATGTCAGTCGGTGGAACCTGTCTCACGTAAGCGTACGTGTAAGGTCGGTCCGGGCCGCTTCATCCCACAATACCGCTGAAGCAAGAAAAGACTAGTAGCGGCAAGCAAGTTGACAAAATCTACGCCCACAACAAAATTGTGTTCTACTCGTGCAATAGAGAACTACGCATAGACCTAGCTCATGATGCCACTGTTGGGGAACGTTGCAGAAAATTAAAAATTTTCCTACGGTTTCACCAAGATCCATCTATGAGTTCATCTAAGCAACGAGTCATGGGAGATGCATCTACATACCACTTTGTAGATCGCGAGCGGAAGCGTTCAAAAGAACGGGGTTGAAGTAGTCGTTCTCGTCGTGATCCTATCACCGGAGATCCTAGCGCCGAACGGACGGCACCTCCGCGTTCAACACACGTACGGAGCGGATGACGTCTCCTCCTTCTTGATCCAGCAAGGGGGAAGGAGAGGTTGATGATGATGGCTCCAGCGGCAGCACAACGGCGTGGTGGTGGTGGAACAGCAGCACTCCGGCAGGGCTTCGCCAAGCACGTGACGGAGGAGGAAGAGGTGTAGTAGGGGAAGGGAGGCGCCAGAACTTCAGGGTGCGGCTGCCCCCTCCCCCTCCCTTTATATAGGCCCCCAGGGGGGGGCGCCGGCCCTGGGAGATCCAATCTCCCAAGGGGGCGGCGGCCAAAGGGGGTGGAGTACCCCCCAAGGCAAGTGGGGCGCCCCCCCCACCCTAGGGTTTCAACCCTAGGCGCATGGGGTGGGCCAAGGGGGGCGCACCAGCCCATTATGGGCTAGTTCCCCTCCCCACTTTAGCCCTTGGGGCCCTCCGGGATGGGTGGCCTCACCCAGTGGACCCCCGGGACCCTTTCGGTGGTCCCGGTACAATACCGGGTGACCCCGAAACTTTCCCGATGGCCGAAATATCACTTCCTATATATAATTCTTCACCTCCGGACCATTCCGGAACTCCTCGTGACGTCCGGGATCTCATCCGGGACTCCAAACAACATTCGGTATACTGCATACTCATATTCATACAACCCTAGCGTCACCGAACCTTAAGTGTGTAGACCCTACGGGTTCGGGAGACACGTAGACATGACCGAGACGGCTCTCGGGAATAACCAACAGCGGGATCTGGATACCCATATTGGCTCCCACATGCTCCTCGATGATCTCATCGGATGAACCACGATGTTGAGGATTCGAACAACCCCGTATACAATTCCCTTTGTCAATCGGTACGTTACATGCCCGAGACTCGATCGTCGGTATCCCAATACCTTATTCAGTCTCGTTACCGGCAAGTCACTTTACTCGTACCGTAATGCATGATCCCGTGACCCAACACTTGGTCACTTTGAGCTCATTATGATGATGCATTACCGAGTGGGCCCAGAGATACCTCTCCGTCATACGGAGTGACAAATCCCAGTCTCGATCCGTGTCAACCCAACAGACACTTTCGGAGATACCTGTAGTGCACCTTTATAGTCACCCAGTTACGTTGTGACATTTGGTACACCCAAAGCACTCTTACGGTATCCGGGAGTTACACGATCTCATGGTCAAAGGAAGAGATACTTGACATTGAAAAAGCTCTAGCAAAACGAACTACACGATCTTGTGCTATGCTTAGGATTGGGTCTTGTCCATCACATCATTCTCCTAATGATGTGATTCCGTTGTCAATGACATCTAATGTCCATAGTCAGGAAACCATGACTATCTGTTGACCAACGAGCTAGTCAACTAGAGGCTCACTAGGGACATGTTATGGTCTATGTATTCACACGTGTATTACGATTTCTGGATAATACAGTTATAGCATGAATAAAAGACAATTATCATGAACAAGGAAATATAATAATAACCCTTTTATTATTGCCTCTAGGGCATATTTCCAACAGCCTCCCCCCTTGGCCGCCGCCCCCCATCTAGATGGGATCTAGAGGGGCCAGCGCCTCCCAGGGGGCCTATATAAAGGGGGGGAGGGAGGGAGGGCAGCCGCACCCATGCTCTTGGCGCCTCCCTTCCTCCTTGCTACACCTCTCCCTCTCGCAGAAGCTCGACGAAGCCTTGCCGAGCTCGACGAAGCCTTGCCGTGATCGCTGCTGCATCCACCACCACGCCGTCGTGCTGCTAGATCTCCGTTAACCTCTCCTCCCCCCTTGCTGGATCAAGAAGGAGGAGACGTCTTCCCCAACCGTACGTGTGTTGAACGCGGAGATGCTGTCCGTTCAGCACTAGGATCATCGGTGATTTGGATCACGTCGAGTACGACCCTCACCCCGTTCTCTTGAACGCTTCCGCTCGCGATCTACAAGGGTATGTAGATGCACTCCTTTCTCTCGTTGCTAGATGAACTCATAGATTGATCTTGGTGAAAAGCATAGTTTTTTTTTATTTTCTGCAACGTTCACCAACATTGCACATTATATTGTACCATTTATTTCACAGTATTTTGACTTTGAAAAAAATATGAAAAATTCATAAAAACTGAAAGAAAACTTGATTTGAAGAAAGTTCATAAGCTTGCAAAAAAAGTTCACGAAATATGAAAAGGTTATTTAAAAAAAAATCCATGACATTTGAAAAAAGTTCACTAAAAAAGTTGGCAAAAAACTGAAAAAATTATGTGGATTTGAAAAAAATCATGAAATTTGAAAAGAAGTTCTTGAAGTTGAAAGTTTTCACAAATTCTATTTTTTATGATTTTCCTAAAATTTCACTCAATTGAAAAAATCAGACAAAAGAAAAAATTTCAAAAGTAAAAATAAAACAAAAAACCCAGAATAAAACAGAACAAAACCCGGTTCGAAAAAAAGCAAGAAATAAAAAGGAAAAAAGGGCTTTATGGGCTGGCCCATTTTGAATCGGATGGTTCTGGTTGTTACTTTTTTTTCGCTTAGTGGGCTGGCGGCCAGGTGAGGGCCGCCGCGATATTTGCACGCATAAAGAACATGCTATAGCCACCCCCAAGCTCCCATTTCCCAGACCCACACGCAGCCAGCAGCCACATACCTTACCTTGAGGAGCGAGGGGAGTGGCCGACGAGCCGTCAGCTCCCTCCAGATCCGCGGCGAGATATCAGCTCCCTCCAGATCCGCGGCGAGCCGTGAACGAGGTACTACCATCGCACCGCACGGACACCGCTCTCGTTGATATCTGATCTGTTATGTATGGTTTGTGATGAAGTGTGCCGAATCTTGCCCTAGAATCTTGCCCTAGAGTACTGATGAAATTGTCGGTCGGGCTTTCTCTGATACGTTTACGGTCGACTACAGGTGATTATATAAAGCCTAGATAAATTATTACTGTCGTATCGTTCCTGATTGATCTAGTTTCCGATCTATAAATTCGCTGACGGTTCTCTATAATGAACATCTAATGTCTCGTCCCATATCGTCAAGCCTTGCTGTTTTTTTTTCTGACTGTTGATTCACAAGTTCCTTACAAAGAGATGCCGCGGTTATTTCAAGAGGAAGGAACTCGTGTCAAAAAATCACAAACCGGGTGCATTACCACTGGCTGTATCTTGAGAAAGATGGAATCTTTCCCTGATCGGCAGAAGGGGATGAATCCTTTGCAGATCAGAAGAAATATATCATCAGATAAGCAGTTAAATTGGAGCTGTGGGGTGGTGGCAGCGGAGGTGGGGGACAATGGGGTTGCCCGAGGGCCGAGAGGATTTCATGATGTTGGGAGGATGGAGCGTGAGGTTTCTGGAATCCTGTCCTACTCGCTCGGTGATGAGTGGTGGAAGTATGAGATTGGTTTCGGCAGATAGCAAGGCCTTGCTCTCGGGCGTGCCAGTAAGATTTGGAGGACAACGACAAGAGCTTGGATGCTGTTTTAGACCTGTGAAAATGCCAGGCCAGAATGGGCCGAGCCTCAAGAAACTCCTCATGACTGCGCAGCTGTAAATCCCTCTGCTCTTGCCTTGCTGTAAGGCAAAGTTTGAAACAGCTATCTGCTTTAAAGTTGGGATCAGCATCTGCTGGTTACAGCCCTCAGATTCTATGCTGTTCCTCGTATGAAAATGTCAAATCTGGACCTTGGACTGAAAGCTTAATTTTCTTGAACCTCGTTTTGTCTGCGCAAATTTATTCTCAGTTACTTCCTAGCCATCTGTATGTGTATCTACTCTGCGAGTTTTATATAAGACAACTGAGTCATGACGTCCTTTTTCTATACGAAGTAAATATGATACTCAAAATGCAGTTCCTGTTTTTTGTTTGGTTGGTTTGCCGACCTTCAGCATGTGAAGATCTCTCATTTTGCTTTGAGTGGCATCAGTAAGGGCAAGTTAGCTATTCATGGGAGATGTTGAACAGTAACATCAAATTTAGCTTTTAGTTCTAGATTTCCATAATTTATATGCACCGGAGTTTCTAGCACCTGGTCAACTGGTATTTGATAAACTTGTTTGGCCCTTCTTTTTGCATATAGCATAAGGATTTATACAGAGTAAATGTAGCATTTTCTATTTGCAGCACATGTTTATGTTTCAGTGATGCGTGACCCATTTTAGATAGAACTCATTTTATCTCAGGGTCTTCTGGATCATTGTTTGACCATTGCAAGCCTTGTAGTAGTCTTGTTTGGAGCATAATAAAAATTAAATTTCCTTGTTTCAGACAAACTGAAGGATGGAATTGAAATTTGAGGAGGTAGCTGCCCTAGACAAAGATAACGTTAGTGGTGAAGATGGATTAATTACAGTAAGAAGTGCGTATCCACGGACCCGTGGCCCTCACTTTAAACTCACTGAGGGATTTAATATGAGAAAGATTGAAGAGGTATGATAACTGCCCATCTGTGTGATATATTTCTCCCCCTTCTTTTTTCATTCCCAGTGCCGACTCTTGACATTCTCTCTTTCAGCTTATGCTAGAAAAGTCTGTTTCGATGGCCAAGTCCATAGCAAATGAGATAATCATCCTAGACCCTACTCCCCAGGTTTTTGTTACCTTCATTTATGGAATCCGTTTGATGTTTCATTCCACTATATTAGTTATACTTTGTAAAGCTGTAATATTATGGGGTACTTACGTCTACTGAAACAATATTTTTATTGCTGTCATATATATGAACCTTAGATAGGAACTGTGATAGCTTTAGATCCCCTTACTTTCTGTTCCCTCCTTGATGGTGCCCTCATGTTCGGTATCTTTAGCCTACACCAACTTGCTTGGGTTACAAGGTTTTGTTGTTTTTATTGTTGTTATCATATATGCACCTCCATAGACCACAAGAGAATTAATTTTGTTGTGTTTTTAGTTGGATAACTGATGCCTTTCACCCTTTTCAATTGTGATGGATCAATCTAGTGGGTGTGTGATATCTTCTTCGACAAATACGCCAAATTGGAGCCCATCTTTTTGAAGGATAGTGTCCAGTGCTTCCTTGGATTATTCAAGAGCTGTGGGGGCAGGGGCATGTCATGGAATCTTACCATCACTGCACAAACCTTAACCTTCATGATCAGTTTCAATGCCTTGCAATGTGCACAAGTTGTATTGGAGGGTGAGGCACCTGAGCTCCGTGGGATGCACGCCAATCCCAACTGCATAAACAAATATGGATACTTCTCGCTCCACGAAGCTGCTGAAAGGTTCTCTGTTGACATGATCAAGCTGCTTCTACGCCATGGTGCATCAGCCAATGTACGCACAGTTGGCAATGATATCATTGAGGATCTACTCCCGCTCCATGTTGCAGTTGAGAATACTTGCCTGCATAAGTATCTGGAGGACAATCTTTCTCCCAGCCAGAATCATCTGGATTATATCTACAATCTTATCCGTCTGCTGTGTCTACCTGAAATGGTCTGTTTCACTTCCCTCCCTTTACGAATTACTACTTTTGCAGCATGACATAAAAGTAACTGTGGTCATACCATAGATCCCTGACAGCTGTTATAATGATATTAGTGATACTAAGGACCGGGCATCCTTTCATCTCCATTTGTCAGAGAAAGTAGAGTTTCTGTTTGTTAGTACATGTTCTTATAGTAAAGGATAACGAGTCTTCATTGAACTTACAAAAACTGTTGCTGGTAACTAATTTCATTTTCTTTTCCTTGGAGATTGTTTCTAATCCATATTTACTTTGATAGGAGGAAACAAAGCGAAATATAGAAAGTTATTTGACACTACTTGCTTGCATATAAATGCTAAATGCGCTTAGATTTTTGTCCATTGTTGTTTTACAGAAGATCTTCTTGGATACAACTAGACTGCTTGCAGAAAAAACAAATAATCTACTTGGAGAGCTCTGGAAATACATTGAGGATGGAAAACTTACGCAGTCTGCAGTTCTACTACTGGCCGCTCAAGAGCAGATCCGTGGAGGCTGTTCATCCAGTAGTAAGAAAGATGGGTTTGACATGATCAAGAGCAGTATACTGAGGCTTTCATTTACCTTGATATGGGGGAAGGGTTCAAGTGAAATGCCACAGAAGCTTCCGGAGGAAATGAAGGCACTTTATTGCGCAGGGCTGCTTGTTGATGTAATTTCCCGTGTCGGTGAACCTCTTTCTGCATACATTCAAGCACATTCAGAGGTACGCGTTTTTGGTACATTGCAGCTGTGGCGCCTTAGATGTCTGTTACTTAATATTTTAATACTATTGTATTTACTATTGTTAGTGCTGTTGTCTTAAAAAATACATGCCCTAGTCTTAGCAAGAAGAATGATAATTTCTGATGTCAACTGAAAATAACAATATCTTATACTCCCTCCGTCTGAGTCTACGGGGCTGATGGGCCAAACGCTAGGGCCAAGGAACAACACAGATTTCTGGCGCTCCGCATCCGATTAATGTGCATGAGTTGCTCATGGGCGTGCATACCGCACATGCATTGGTTGCATGCTCCTGATATTTGTGAGCTACGGATTTCTTTCCTCTTAATTATCCAGCGAGCAAATTGTTTCCCTCGAGCGATGCAGGAATAATAAGGAAATCGAGCTACGGATTTGCTATAAGAGTTCATTCTAACAAATCTACACAGAAATAAACTTTATAAAAATTAAGACGTCCAAAAGATCATTAGTTGTTTCACAACCGTTGGGTCTGGTTGCATTGAGTGGCTATAGCATAGCCAGCATAACTTCATTCTGTTGTGGATTCTCAGTATAAAAAAAAGATTTAAGAGCCCCCGTTGTGTTGAGATTTCTATTGCCTTCCAACTCATACTGTATAACTGCAGTTTTCTCCTCCAAACAATCCTTTCCATCCTCTCGCTGCTTACCCTTGGTTATATGTTTGCTAAATTGTATATACATGTAGATCTATGTTAGCCATATATTGCCTTATACAACAGCTTGAATGTCTTGTAGGTGCCCAATGTGGAGGTCTTGGAACATGTTTCATCTATCCTCAAGGAGTATGGATTTTGCCCTACTGGAGATTCCATGGACACTTTAAACCTGTACTACTCTTTGTATTGCTTCACACAATAATTTTCTATGTGAATAAATGGTCATTTTGCTGATTATGTTATTTTTTCTTCTTGAAGCCAGCCTTATGACTGCAAAATGTCGGACAGAGAATCATGCGGTACAGTTCTGTCGGGCTCAAGTGATTCTTTGTACATTTAAGAAACATGAGTCTAATCTCTCCTCTCTTTAATTTCTTTAAATGGGTACTAGAGTCTACAGATACAAACATGGCAGCTACGAAAACGGCCAATCTGCATGCTGCAAAGAAAAAGGTAACGAGTCTACTTTTGGATAGACCGATGGTGTTTGGTAATGAGTAATAATATTGTGGTGGGCAAAAGAAAGGAAGTTATAAGAATTTCTGCTCTTTCCCTTTTTCTACACCTTACTTCTTAAAAATTATGTGAAAGTGAAAATTTCCCAAATTGACGAATCCCTTGATCACTTTCGGATACATCGTAGAATCTTTGTTTTAAGGTGCGTTTTCTTCACTTTTGAGTTTTGACTGTGCTCGACTTGTCCTAATCTTGTGTCCAGGTCACTGCTGTTGGAGATGATTGTCTCTCCCTTATGGCACGGCAGCACATACACAAACACAAGTAACCATTAGACCTTCGTGCTGATTTTGGTGCAGCAGCACCAAGCAGCTTTGCCTACACCTTAGGGCAGCACCCGCAAAAAAAGAGAGCACAAAATGGGTCGCTAACTAGAGCACAAAGTGATGGTTTTGGTGCTGCAAAGCTGGGCAGCTTTCTACTCCCTCCGTAAACTAATATAAGAGTTTTTAGATGACTATTTTAGTGATCTAAATGCTCTTATATTAGTTTACGGAGGGAGTAGTAATGTATTCAGCCGTATTTAAAGAGTACAATTATTCGTGTTCTAATGGACTTTGGCTACTGAGCCTGGAAAAGGTTCAAGCTGCTTCCAGTGCTCACTAAATGTGCTACAAAATATCTAAATTCTAGCCTACAATACCTAGTGTGTGTTCAGACACACATTTATACAAACTAGATTTTGCCAGTAGAACGGCCAAGCAAAAAAAAGTCATCAAGACTTGTCTGTATGGACGGGAACTCTATTCATCTATGCAATTCCCCATAACCGACGCACTCCGATTGCACTCTTCGCTGCCTTGCTTGCGGCTAAGCCACCATGGTTGGTTGGCCTTCCTTTCGACACTGCTTTGAGTTGCCTCCAAATACGTATGACCTATTGCAATGCCATGGCATTCCAATTATGGTTCATCTCTGCCATCTTAATGTGATGTGTTTCCCATCAGGTTCTTTACCAAAGAACTGTGTAGATTCCAAGTAACATCAACATTTGGACTTCACCAAGGGGGCTTGCACATTGTTGTTATTTCTAACACCTTATTAGTGTTGATTTGTTGCATCTGAATTTTTTTTTTGGTGCCTGCGAAGAAGATTCTGATAAAAAAATATGCAGTGTAATATAATCGTTGATGCTGTAAGAAAAGCATGTTTCAGTTGCTATGTTTGTGCCATGCCTTGTACTGGCTCAACAGCTTAGTGTGTTGCTTAAGCATGCTGCTTAATTACTACCCTGTAGGTTGTAGTAACGTCATTCATATCTGATGATACCCAGTTTTGTGTATTGATCAACATACAACATCTCAAGTGAGAGGTGCTGGCTGATCATGCTGGAATATGGATGTATCTGGCTTCTTATGCTGTATCTCTATTGAAATATGTGACAGCCTGCGAGAAAGAAAGTAGGTGGAGGATGGGATCCCACATATGCAAGGAGAAGATTTTTCCCATATTGGAGATCAGTGTTACAAGCCCGGTTTCCTGTGAAGGTGTATCCAAACTATGCAAGAACAGATCTTGAACAACTCCATGTCTCTCTGAGAACCTCAGTGGCCAAGGGATCTACTCGAACTCAAAATATAGTTGGTCCAGTGGGAAGAATCTCAGCACTTATAGGAAATAATCAATCCACAAGGCGCTTTATCACTACTGCTACTGGTGCATTCAAGCTCTTGAAAGCGCTAAGGTAGAGTAGAAAGGTATGCCATGAGTTTCATCTCGCTGTCCCAAGTTTTCTAAACATGCCCCACATGAATACATGGAAAGAGAACTGTCCTGCTGCCGCCTTTAACTAGTCAGATAAGCCATTGATATAACATTAAGGAGTGGCGATTTGCTTGATAGGGTTGGGTATTCTAGCATTGTGACTTATTTTCCTGCTGTTGTAAGTTTGTAGTCTCCAGGTTCTTCACGGCTACACCAAGCTTGGGTATGTTTGCTTGCTTGGCAATGAGCAACCCTGCCGTTATCTCTTTCCTTCAACTGGTCCATATGCGGATAATTTAGATGATAGTGAGTAAGTGACATCCAAATCCTTGTGGATGGGAAGCAATAGAAATCCACTTAATTTGTAGTACGTTTTAGTTTCTTAGGGTATTCTCAGCCCTGGGAAATGTACATCGCATTTGATTTTATTGATAGATAGTAGTAACTGAACTTCGATAATGTGGGTAGGTAGCCAGTACTCAACGAATAATGAGCGGCTTCTATTGATGCTCACCGACAACATGTTGAGTAGATTTGAAGTGCTTCTTCAACCTCCTGCACACAGGGACATGCCTTTGTCTTCAATTATTCATCCTTAGAGCATCTCCAACAGATGATGTAAAAGTTGATACCAAAAATGATTTTAGGGCAAGAGAGAGAGTCTTTGGGCACCAGAAAGTTTTCTGCCGTAACAGATGATGTAAAACTAGGGGGCAGGCCGGTGCACGTAGCTCCCGCTTGCGTAGGGTCGGGGAAGGGTCCGACCACTTTGGGGTCTTATAGTACGCAGTCTTTCCCTACATTTCTGTAAGATGATGTAAAACTAGTGCCCAAAAAATTGAGAACCACATAGAATATGACGATCCGATGACGGGGAGGCCCAGAGGCGGATCTGGCGGCAAGGAGGAGCTCGGCGGGATGGAGATGGTGACAGCGGAATCCGGCGACGGGGAAGTTGGGGGCCGGCTGCAAGAGCTCGGGGACAACGGCGAGGTGCTTGGGGACGGCAGCACGGCAGAGGTCGTCGAGGGGCGGGGCACTGCGGTGGAGGTCACCGAGGGGCAGAATGGGGCAGTGGGGCGGCGGCAGGGTTCACGGTGGCTGACGGAGTGGTGGTGGCTTGGGTTCATGGTGGCTGGCAGAATGGTGGCGGCGGGGGTTCAAGGTGGCCGGCGGAGTGGTGGCGGCGGTGGCCGGAATCGGCCGGTGCGGTGGGGTGAGGCGCCGGTGGAAGTTCACACTGGCGGTTGGGTTCCCACCACAGCCATAAAATAATTTAGGCAGCACTAGTGATGCTGCAAATATGCAGCACTTGGATCTAAAATTTGGGGTTCCCAAACAAAATTTCATCACCAAATAGAGATACATATCTGCTGGAGCTGGTTTTCAACCCAAATGCCTCAAACGCAGTTTTTTGGGCACCACAACTGTTTTACATCATCTGTTGGAGATGCTCTTACTTGCCTACGCATCCTTGTCCGAATAGACACAGGTGAAGACCTTGGTTGGTAGTCCGGGTTCATCCACGTTGCATCATAGTAGGTCATTGATAATTGGACGTGGAGATGCAATCCTACCTTAAGCTCATGTCCTATGCCAACCTCTTCAGTTTGTACTCCAGTTGAATCGCCAAAGGAAAGCCGGTGATCTCTGATTTGAGTGTGAAAAAGGATTGGCTTGAACTAAATTTCCGGCTTACGATGCGTCAATGAGCCTGAACCTGCATTGGCACGGGAGAACTTCTTTTCCTTTGTGGTTGTGGAAGCATCGCAATGGATGCCTGTTCGAGGGAGACCGGCCGTCAGTCAGACGTGTGGTGCGTGCAATCCAGGAGGAGGCTCGACTATGGGCGCGTGCCGGCGCCAAGGGACTTGCAACTATCATCCCGGAGACGTAGATTCAGGTCACGGTGGGAGGTGCACCCACATTTTCTCTTCTTGCGCCACGTCAGCCCACTCATGCCATCCATGTGCACATGCTTGTAGGCTGCCCATTGCTGTAATTGTTGCTTCAACATAACTCTGTAACTTCACTCTTTCTATCAATGCAAAGATACGCAAGGCTTTTGCGTATTCGCGGAAAAAAACTTCTTTTCCTTTCTGTCCATGAGAGTGTTCATTTTCTAGCGAAGTGGTTCTGATTTCGTCAGTTTCCTTCCGTTTTGATGAACTCTGCAGGGGGCTCAACTTGGAAATGATCGGGCTGATCCGCGTCGTCAGCGTCAACCTTGTCACCGGGGAGGGGATCTGAGGTTCTGGACTGACGCCTGACGATAGCCACTGTTCAGGATGTAAGTGCACAAACTGCTGGACATTCTGGGACTTGCCCGCACCGGCCACCACTTCTTATGTTGCATCTCCACATCCAGCTTCCATGTACTACCATAGTACTCCCATACACTACAAAGCAGAAAGTACAGACACTGATACAATGGATCAATTAGCAGATCAAGCAGGAATCCGGTGGGAGCTGGAGGGGGAGGCGGCTGGTGAAGTTGCTCTCAGGGTGCTGGTTCTTGGAGACGGACTCGAGTTCGTCGGCACCTGGCGGGGTGAGACGGCGTGCTTCGAGTTCGGTGGCTTTTGGTGTCTCGTGGAGGCCGAGAAGACAAGGAGGAGGCGCTGCTCGGTGGAGAGGAAGGTCGTAGCTGGAGCTGGATTTCGTGGAGAAGAGGTGACGATCGTGGAGAGCACTTTTTTTTAGGGACTCGGAGCACTCAAAAAATGCTAGACACACGGACTGCCCGCTCACAAATTTTACGGGCTGGCTGATCTGAAGCTCCGGAGCACTAGAGCATGGCGTTTTCCCGCTCTGGCCGTGGAAGGGAATCAAGACAACAACGCCGCTCGACTCCATGGGCTTTGTGGGCTATATCCCACATGTCATTTAGTTTTACTGGGCACTCACGTATGCCATTTAGATTTGATTTCGTGGGTTGCAGGACATCTGGATACCGCCACCACTCACACGAAATCACTAGTTAAGAAGTATTCGTTGCGAAGATCATTCCAATTCTTCAGGTTGCGACAAGTGACGTGCTGCATGTGTGTTACTTGTCACAACATGAGAGTTTTCCTTCTTTTGTAGATCCGTTTATTCAAAACGTTTTATCTCTTAAACCGTGCGTCCAAATCTCGAACCGCTTTCGCCGTTGGGTTCCTCGTGTCGAGATCTTCAAAACTAGATCCAACGTTGATAGGTTTTGATGAATTTTTTTTTTCACAAAAAAAGCCGGACGAAAAAAATTGGACAGAAAAACCGAACCGAGAGCACGGGTTTTTTCTTTTTTGAAAAAGTCATGCCTCGTGAAAGCACAACCGTGCCTCTTGTGGAAGCAAAATGTGCCTCTCGCGAAAGGAAAAAAATTAAAAAATGCGTTTTTTTTCGTTTCCAAGAGGCACAACCGTAACTCACGAAAGCACAGCCGTGCCTCTTGCGGAAGCAAAACCATGCCTTTCGTGAAAGAAAAAAAAAACAAAAAACACATTTTTTTTTTCATTTTCAAGAGGACGGCCGTGCCTCTTGTGAAAGTACAATCGTGCCTCTTGTGGAAACAAAACCGTGACTCTCGCGAAAGAAAAAAAAAGAAAACACATTTTTTGTGCAAAAACAATTTTTTTTCAAAATTTTTTTTTGCGTCGAAAAGCTAGGGTAGACCGGTGAAAAACCAAACATCGAAAAAAACCATTTAAAAAATCGAAAACGTGTGTGGAAAAATTAAAAAAAATGAAACTGAAGGGAGCGCTCAGAGCGCAACACGTGGCGGATCGCTGAGAGCGTGCCAAGTGGCGCTGATCATTGCGAGCTTCCGAAGGAGCGCTCGTTAATTAGTTGCTCTCCCACTTACATCCCGTATCAACGATTTCTACGGAAGGCGGTAAGATGATATCTTGAGAATCCATTTTTCAAAGTAATGGAAACCATTCTCTTATAGGAAATGGTTCAAAAATCGTGACGCTGTGATTCGAGTAATTTTGATGTGGTGGTGTCTTCTAAATTTTGGAGTGTCAGTCTGTTCTATTCTCGTTACGGAACAAGATTGGATGGAGATGGTTTGTAACATCGAGCTTTATCTTTTGCACAGTTTCAAGTGGAAAAGCCTACTCGTCGCTTATAGCGCGAAATATAGGTTTAACTAGCAAAAGGGCCCGTGCGTTGCAACAGAAGAAAAAAGAAAATCATAATCTCCAATGCCCATGATAACATTTTGTTGTATCATCAATATACACTATCATTCTTAATCTTCGTGAAATCATGAAAACAAATTAAACCTGTGCACATAGTTGACATTGTGAGCATTTTCAAATTCGTTAACACTTTTACAAATTTCCAACCATTTTCTAAAATCAAAAACATTTGTTGAATTCATGAACATTTTATGCTATTTGCCAAAAACAAAATTTTTGAAAAAAATAAACAATTTTCTAGAATCGGCGAACATTTTTTTGGAAACTGGTGAATCCATTTTTGAAATTCACGAACATTCTTTTGATTTAACAAACATTTTACGAAGGAATAAATTATTTTGTATGTCATGAACAGTTTTTGAATTTCTTTATGATATTTTTCCATTAATGAACATTTTTTGAATTTGCAATATTTTGTTCAATTTCATTAATTTTTTAATACACAAACATTTTAAAAATCATTATTTTTTTATATTTCCTGAACATTTATTTCAAAATTGCGAACATTTTTTGAATAAGCAAACATTTTGTTATAAAATCGCGAACATTTTTTGAATCCACAAATATTTTATGATTTTTAAAACATTTTATTGCAAAATTCTCTTTTTCTTAAATTTCGGTGATTTTCTGAAGGCTGAAATTGTGAACATTTTCAAAATTATTAAAGTAGAAATAATTTAATAAAAAATAAAAATAGAGAACGAAATTTAAATAACAGGCCGCCCAGACATGGGCTGGCCCAAACTGGCGCGCTGCATCTTCTTACACCGCACAAATCGCAATATAGAAGAAGGACCCTATTGCATGGGCTGGCCCAGACGGGGGATTCCTGTGTGAAACGCTTTTTTATTACTATCATTTATAGGTGCCATTGCTGATTTTACAAATTTGGGGACAATTTTCGTAACATACCGGCAGAAGAAATAGCCCGTTATTATTAGGTAGAGATTGTAGATAGCGTACACCCGGTTCAATTCTAGGTGGGCCGGCTCATCTAAGGTATCGTCCTCACATAGGCTCTTTTGGCTGAAGTTTTTCCTTTTTGTTTTTTTCTTTTTCTTTTGCTTTTTTACTTTCATTTTTATATTTTCAAATCTATTTAGTTTATTACAAATTTATGAAGATTTAATAAAATATGATTTTTTTTCAAATTTGTCAACATTTGTCAAATGGTTTTTATTCAAGTTCGTAATGTTTTTCTAAATATCATAATCTTTTTTCAAATTCATGGTTTTTCATATCCGTGATCATTTTCTCAAATTCATGAGCATTTTCAAAATCCATGAAAAATATATGATTTACCAAGTCTACTAAAATCCAGCCGATTGTTCTTTAAGCACAATGGACCAGTTGTAGCAATTGAGGATAAGAAAAACCTGCCATCTTGGTGGCAAGCGAGCGAGTGGGAGACGCACCAGGGGCTGGGCAGTGTCATTTGCAGCCACGACGGCGGTCCCTTCGTAGGCGGAGAAGGAAGGGGCCTAGGCTAAATTGGAGCAGCGCGAGGAGTACAAGGGAGGAGGCGGAGCTCGAGATTGGATGAGTTGCGCTCGGGGATGAGCCTGGGATTGCTGGGCCATCGCTTGCCCAAGCGCACTCGCTCGCGTGGCTTGGTGTCGCGAGTGTGTGTTCTTTGTGTGCTCGAGCTACGCGCGAGGCAATACGATGAGAAGGAAAGAGAGCGGTGGAGGTGAGTGTAGATCTTTAGCATGCTAATCGAGATGAAATGATGCTCTAAAAACCAGCAAGAGCACCATGGGCGAGTGACAGGGGAGGGGAATTTTGGCAAGTCAGCAGCTCAGGTGCAAAACCAACCTAAATGTGACGTAATGCCACTCAAGGGCTACATTAAAGTGGTTTTAGAGAATCTCTAGCAGATCCTGTAAAACATGATACCACAAATTTTGTTTAAGGGATCCTATAAAAACGAATTTACGGTACCGCGGAAGGCACGACAAAACATATCCGATATACAATACTGCATAATTTAAACTTAAACTTCACACCACCATAGTTCACCGGAGTTCATCACACATTTGAACACACAAACTTAAAAACATAGTAGATAAACCTAATATAAACTACTCTAGGGCTTCACATTGAGGTAATACTCGGTCGCGGAGTTGGATAGAACATACATGAGCTCGTACCCCTCATTGGCACCCTCGAGCCGTGCAGCGGCACCTTTGTCACCTCCCGCCACCGCCTCGTGGAGCTCGAGATACGCCTTGCGGAGCCCATTGGTGGCCGGCCAAAGGAGGTTCCCATCTCGTCGAACTTGCTCCACGCCCTCTGGCCGCTGCTGCGGGACAGAGCGCCGCGCTCCCGCACCTACTTGGAGCGCCATGACTCGACCGGGGATGGAGGGAGCTGTCGGCCTTGTCATTGTGGCGGGCTCGCTTGTACGGCGGTGAGCCGCCGCGGCCGCCATGACTACCACGCACACGACCTCACTCGACATGGATGTACTCAAAAACGGGTTGTGTGCGCTAGAAACGGTCGTCGGAGAGGGTGGATTTGGTGTCCGAGCGGGGGGAGTTGCTGCGGAGGGAGGTGCAGGAAATGCCAGATAGGAACTTTAAATTAGGTGGGGATACGGTAAATATAGCGGCGGAGCCGGGATTTACGGGCCGCCCGTTATTTTTTACGGGCCTGGCTTTATTTATTGGATCTATTCGAGCCGGAATTATAAGGGCGAGCAAGGTTTTAAAGGATCTACTAGAGATGCTCTTATTAACTTGAGGGTACAAATCATATGTTTTTTTAAACTTCAGGGTACAAATTTATATGACTTAGAACTTTAATCATATTTTGTTCGCTCATTATAATAGAGAAAGTAATCACGTTGCCCATGAAATAGTTAAGTTAGGTCTTGTTTATTGTATCTGATACGTTGATTCTCACAATTGATTAAATAATGTACCATTTATAAAAAACTGATTTGAGGTTGAAAAATATATTTTTCGTCCTCAAGAATCAACATTACATAGTACATGGAAACTGACCATGAAAATCGCCCTCTGAAAACACAACCTATCCTAAAAAAGATTGTGCACAACGAACCTATCCAACGCTCTCGAAATGGTCCATGGACTACTAAACTCTGAATACATTTCCAACTTCAGTTTGAACGAAAAGAAACTGCAAAGTCAAAGGAATCGATCTGGTCTACCGTGGATCCGGCAACGGTTAAACACTAGTAGTGTGTTTCCCAGCAAGTTCACCAGCCTGGATGATGCTAACAGCTCTGAATTTTAATCTAGCGACTGCTGTGCCCCTCGGAGGAACCTACTTAAACATCGCTACATTCCTCCAGCAACCTCGACAGGATCTAATCCTAGCTATTCATAAGAGTTCTTGCTGCAGGACTTGCGAGTCTTAAATTGCAAATGGGCGCACGCATTGTTTGTTAACGTTGTTTGATTCGTTGACATAGGATCGATTTCGCAGATCGATTGGGATTATGAATTTATGACACGAACGCGCATGGCGTGCTAGTGCTAAGCACAAACACGTTCTCAAGTCAATCGTTGTGTGTATCCTCTTGAGATCTCTGGGCATTACGGTGGTACTGTGGATCTACATCGGACCACGTGGAGCTATATATGACCGGCTTTATCTATCATCGTAGTGGGAAGAACGTTTTGCCTCGTCAAGTTTTGCCTCCCCTACCGAGACAACAGGAGAGGAGACATCGCAACATTTTTTTGTGTGTGAATGTTTTAACAACTAATGGAACACATTAGGTGTATATTGCTTCCTGATCGCTTTTGATCGACTAGCTTGTGTACATCTTTTAACACCGGACGATCATACATACACACATATACTCATTCTTATGAACGCGCGCAAGCACATTCTATCTCTATGAGCACCTCCGAGAGACTGAGCTGGCACGTCGTCTTGAGATTGACAAAGTCGTCACATTTGTCTTTGTAGTCGACGGAAACATCTTCTCACTAAACACACATCGCCAAAAAGTCCGAAATAAATTTAGAAAAAAGACATCCACCATCACCCTTGACAACACAATTTCTCCAAAAAAAAAAGGTTACCCGAAGAAACGCCTTCAAGAAAGCGGTGATATACCAGTGTCGTTGTCGTCGAACCCGGCCACCAAAGATCATATCAGAGGTTTTCAGCCCAAAGCGCATGCCCGAGCAGAACATGAGAGCATCTACATCCGGACACCCTATACCCATTTCAAACGTCCGGGCAAGTCGTATGGTCACTAACCTATCACAAAAAACCGATCCAACAAAAACTTACAAACGGGCCTCAAATGTCCGGCTGACCGGCACCCCTCATATCCGTTTGAAAATGTAGGGCGGATATGAGGCAGCCCCGGCACGCCCGAACGCGTCCATCACGTCAGCCCGGCCCACCGTTGGCCCATCCCGACCAAACAAAATCCCCTGCCCAAAAGAAACCATAGCTCGCTCCGCTCCCCGATGCTACCATTTTCCCAATCTGTCCAATCCCTAGCACTAGCGAGCATATCCTTCATCGGCAGCCACTCCAACGGCAGCTCCAGAGACGAGGAGCTGGCGCTTCGTATCACGCTCGAGCGCTCGTGGGTCAATACGGGTGGCAGCTCCGGGTCCGGTGCGACGCCACCCGTCGTCCGTCGCCGCAGCACCGACACCGGCGCCGGCCCTTCCCGCCCCGCGCGCGGATGTGCAAGGCCTGCTCGATCTGCTCCTCCTGCCCGACAGCCTCCTCCATCTCCGACCACTACTCCGCGCGAATGCGATGGATTCTAATGTCCACTCTGCCAACGCCACAGATGCAGAATCCGGAGTCGGAGGCATGTGCCGCCCACCGCAAGAGGCGGGGGGCAAGGAAGATGGGGACGGGTCCGGCGCGGCTATGCAGTTCACCCACCATCGCCGCATGATACCGGTGCCCGACAATGAGGACTGTCTCCTCAAGTGGGTGTGCCGTCGGTCACTTACTGAGGCGGAGTCGAATTCCCGACGACTTCGGAGGGTCAATGCCAAGCAACTCCGGCTCGACATTGAACAATCCGAACGGGAGGCGGCGAGGGTGGCCACGCTCAAGCACAAGCAAGACAGCGTCATCCGGTGCTTCACTAGTGCAGAATCAGGCTATAGCCCCGGTTCGTAAGGGGCTTTAGTGCCGGTTCTACAACCGGCACTAAAGGGTGGGGACTAAAGGTCCCCCCCCTTTAGTACCAGTTCGGCACGAACCGCCACTAAAGGGCAACCACGTGGCACGAGCCGGGGCCGGGTGGCAGGAGACCTTTAGTACCGGTTGCTAACACCAACTGGTACTAAATGTTTGGGCTGTTTTGGTTTTATTATTTATTTTTCCTTTAATTTTGTATTTCCATTTAATTATTTTTCGTCTGCTAGTATTTTATGATACTACATATTGTACACGTTCTGCATATATATAAATAGAATTTCT
>NC_057804.1:42285082-42455798 GCF_018294505.1 Triticum aestivum
TAGTCTTTGGGTACAAAAACCGTGGGGTGATACGTCTCCAGCGTATCTATAATTTTTTATTGTTCCATGCTATTATAGTATCAATCTTGGATGCTTTATATGCATTTATATGCTATTTTATGTCATTTTTAGGACTAACCTATTAACATAGTGTCGAGTGTCAGTTGTTGTTTTTTTTGCTTGTTTTTTGGATTTTTAGAAAATCAATATCAAACAGAGTCCAAACGGAGAAAACACTTTGTATGAATTTTCTCTAGACTAGAAGGGACCCATGAAGGTTCGGGAGACAACAACACTAAATTTTTCGACACTGTTGCCACTGAGAGATCTCGTAGAAACTCTATAGCACCACTTAAAACTGATGATGGTACTGTGGTGTCTAATCATGTGGGGAAAGAAGCACTATAGTTTCAATCCTATAAACAGATATTGGGTCGTTCTGACCCTCCAAATATGCTTTTTGATCTGCCTTCGATCAATTTAACAGGGTGGAGGGCCTTGATGAGCTTACAAAACCCTTCTCCATTGATGAAATTGACATATTGGTTAAGAATATGGCATCTCACTAAGCACTAGGCTCCGATGGATTCCATGGGTGTTTTCTTAAATCATGTTGGCATATTGTCAAACATGATTTTTATAAATTCATCATGGATTTTTACGAAGGGGATCTAGATAGCTTGAACATTGGTTTCATTACCCTAATCCCTAAATGTCAGTCCCCAGAATCTACAAATGATTACCACCAAATCACACTCCTAAATTGTTGTCTGAAGATCCCGACCAAGAGACTTGCAAACCATCTTCAGCAGGTAATTATGTGCATCATTCATACAAATCAATATGTCTTCCTGCATAGTAGGTTGATCCAAGACTGCATTGCATGGGCGTTCGAATACATCCATCAATGTCAGTCCTCTGGCAGACAAGTGCTACTCATAAAACTTGATTTCGCCAAATCATTTGATACTATTGACCATACACCAATGATGAATATTATGAGAGCAATGGGGTTTAACGAGAGGCAGCTCAAGTGGATGCACAACATCTTCTCATCGGTCAAATCATTGGTGATGCTTAATGGAACTCTTGGGAGGCAATTTGATTGTAAATGAGGTGTGCGTCAGGGGAACCCCTTGTCTCCCCTCATTTTTGTGTTGGCGGCTGATTTGCTCCAAGCTGCCATCAATGATGCCTGCTGAAGGGGTCTGGTTCAAAAACCAATTCCATCTGGGGAGCAGGAATATTTGGTCATTCAATACGCTGATGACACTATTGTCTCTATGCCAGCCGACCGACCCTAGGCTGAGAACATGAAAATGCTACTTATGAACTATGCTACTTCTGTTGGATTACGTATCAAGTTTCAAAAATCAGCTTTGATCCGCATTACACTACAAATAAAAAGACACATCCGTGACATTTTGGGCCGAACGAATTTTTTCCTGTCATACTTATGACACTTCTATGATGATAATTGTGACAAAACCAGGTATCATCATAGATGTGGTGGGCTCCTACTTCTATGACAAAAAATCATGACAGAAAATGGACTTTTCGTCCTGGGTGGGCTGGAGACGCAGCTGCATGACATTCTTTGGGCCGTCCATGATGGAAACAACCGTGGTAGAAGCAAGGGCGAGGAAAATTTCGGGGAATTCCCAGTTATGGTGGGTGGTCGGGGGCTGAGCGATGCGCATTTCTCTCGTACTCGTACGCGTGTGTGTGCGAGGCATTGGGCTCTAACTGAACCCGAGCGAGGTGTTGGGCTCTAACTGAACCCGAGCGATTGCACTAGCTACGTTACTGAACCCGAGTGATTCCTTTGCTACTTCTGCTAACTGAAGCCGATTGAACCCTGCTGCCTCCTCCCCTTGATGAACAGTGAGCATTGTTGGGGGGGTGGATGAACAGTTCCCGTTGGGCATGGATGAACAGGACCCCGTGGTGTTGCCTCTGGATGAACAGGACCCCGATCGAGCTAGTTGGGGCTGGAAGAACAGGAACCCATGGAGGGATGGATGAACAGGACGACCCCGTGGAGGGCTGGATGAATAGTGGTCGGTGGAGGGCTGGATGAACAGTAGCCCGTGAAGGGGTGGTTGAACAGTATCCCGTGGAGAGGGCTGGTTGAACAGTAGCCGGTGGAGTAGCGCGCGGTGGTGGATGGATGAACAGGAGCCCGTGGATGAACAGTCGTAGGTGGAGGCTGGAGAAGGTGGAAGGTGGATGAATAGTAGCCCGTGGAGGCTGGAGGAGGTCGGCGGTGGAGATAAACAGTATCCCGTGGAGTCCTGTTTTGTGGTACGCCACACCCCTCCCGATGAACAGGACCCCCATTTTGACTGTAGTGGTCGAACACAAGTCCGCTTCCTCCGTTTTGCGGTACGCCACACCCCTCCCAATCAACATGACCCCGTTTCGACCGTAGGAGGTCCAAGAGAAGTCTGTTTCCTCCATTTTGCAGTACACCAGACACCTCCAGATGAACAGGATGCCGTTTCGACCGTGGCCAGTCGAACGCAAGGCCGTTTCCTCCGTTCTGCGGTACACCAGGCCTCGTTTCCATCAGTTGTTCCATCCAAGCCCTCCCGATGAACACGACGACGCATTCTGTTCTGTCCCAGCCGGTTGGCTCCCCATGAACACAATGACGACGCAGTTTCTCCATTCCGACCCAGCCATGACATGATCCCTGGCCATATGTATGCGCGAGTAGGCGTTCGAGACCCCGTCTGTATATACATACGTGGCCGTATTTACTTTCTTGCAGCCTGGCCGCTATACGTACGTGTCCATGCTATGTGCGCGCCTCTACTACGACACCTGTGCACCTCTACATCGACCAGTATGTACGTACATGTTCGCGACCAGAATGACAATGCTACATATGCTTCGACCAGGTGGGTCCCGGCTATCAGGAACTTCCCTGCGTGCGAATATGTAGCTGGTGGGTCCCAGCAGTCGGGGGGGCGAATAGTTTTCCCCCCATAATATGGACGCACTTCCTTGCACGCAAAGATGTAGCTGGTGGGTCCCAGCAGTCACGGGGGGACATTTTTTCACGAAATACAGTGACCCGTCCGGTGGGTCCCTGATGTCAGGTGGAGGAATAATTATTTTGCACGTAATAAGGAGCCAATTCCTTGCGGATGCCGTGGACCCAACTGTCAGCCTCTCCACATATAGTACTCTTCCGATGAAAGTCATTCCTTGACCACGTTGACCACACCGTGCCGAGAGCACCAGGGCGGTGGACGACGACGAGGCCTAGGAAGGGGACGATGCAGAGCCGGGGAAGACGCGGCTGTGGATGCCCATGCGGAGAGGAGTACGAGGGTTCACTGGTTCGGCTGCGGTGTGAGGCTGCGGTCGCGGCAGAGTAACAACAGGTTTGGGTGAGTAGAGGGACTGCCTGGCCAGCGGTGGGAGCAGTAGGGGGCGGTGAGGCCTCCGCGGCATCACAGTCGTCCACAGGAGGCAGGAGCACGCGACATGACCGGTGCTGGTTTGGGTGGCTGGAGCAAGAAGACCAGAGGTTGAAGAAGCACTACGGCCGTTGGATGGACATCATACGGTCACTAGAGCTAGAATCGTTCATATTAACTAAGTTAACAAAGCCCTCCGTCACCGTCAACTTAGTAGGCCTACAAGTCAGCCTCCCACTATGGTGGGTCCCAGGTAGCAGGGGGTATTCATTTTTTTGTGTGTAGTAAGGAGGCACTTCCTTGCGTGAGAAGATATAGCTAGTGGGTCCGACCTGTCAGTGGGGGGGACATTTTTTTGTGAAATACAGAGGCCCTTTTGGTGGATCCTAGCTGTCAGGTGGAGGAATCATTATTTTGCGCATAATAAGGAGGCATTTCCTTGCATGCGGCCATGGACCCAGCTGTCAGCATCTCCACATACAGTCCACTTCCGATGGATGTCATTCATTGACCATGTTGACCAGGCCGCGTCGAGAGCACCATGGTGGTGGACGACGGCAAGGCCTAGGAACGGAACGACATGGAGCCAAGGAAGACTCAGCAGTTGTTTCCCACGTGGAGGGGAGTACGAGGGTTTATTGGTTCGTCTGCCGGCCCCGGAGAATAACAACAGGTGTGGGTGAGTAGAGGGATGGCTAGGCCAACGATGGGAGTATGGTGGGGCGGTGAGGCCTGCGTGACAGCATAGCCGGCCGCGGGAGGAGGGAGCAGGCAGTCCCGCCGGCGCTTGTTTGAGTTGCTGGAGCAGGAAGAGCATTGATCGAAGACGCACGACGGCCATTAGATGGACATCCAACAGTCACTGCTCTCGTGTGTTGACTAAGTTGACACGGCGTTGCGTGTGCGTCAACCTTTTTTTAGGAAAGCATACGCGTCAACCTGTAGTAGGCGCACAACAAATCTGTGGAAAACAACATACATCCCATCTACCATTATTTCTAATAATGTAAAACCCATTTGCTAATTCTTAAAAAAAATTGGAGCCCATCTTCTTTTTGTTAGCATTACACCCCATATAGTGGCCACGGTTAAAAATTATACAAAATTTTGCATATTTCATTGCGCTCAACTATTTTTAATCCCGAAATATCAATTCACATTCAAACTATTTTGAAAAAATAATTTATATAAATATAAAATCCAAATAATTGTCCACGCATAAAAATCAATGGAATTTAAAATCTTGTAATGAAAAAAATTGAAACTAATTCCCGGTTTGATGTGTTTTAAAAATGTACAGCCCATTTCTGGGCAAACATTTGTAGCCCAGTAGGGCTGATAAAGCAAGTAGGCCTCGTTTGGGTATTTCTTTTTAAAAAATAGAACTGGGCTAGCCATTTTCAGCAAGAAAAAAACACAACTGGGCTCATGATGTGGTAAACATAAATAAAACCCTGGCTAGAGGGGCCACAGCCCCCGCATAGCCCCGTTGTTACCCTGATCCACCGCTGAAACTAGTACAAATAACAACTGCTTGTTCGTAAAAACAAAATTGCTCGACCTGCTGGATCCCTAGTGTCAGCCGCTCGTAGTGTAATTCGCCCGTTTATTGACTATGTTGACAATGGCGTGAGCCCCAGATGTCCAACCATTAGGAGGAACCATTTTTTTGGAATTGTAATAATGAGGCACTTGCTTGCGTACTGCCATGATGCTGGTGGGTCCCTACTGTCGTCCTCTCCACGTATAATCATCTCCTTGTTCCTCTCGGTTGTTGACGACGTTGACAATGCAAGAGGGCGTGCACCACACACGGCGAGCGAACCAAGGCGGAGGATGATGTGAGGCCTCAGACGGAATGAACAGGAGCCGTGGAAGATGCACTGGTCCAGTCGCAAAGCAGAGGGGAGTACGAGGGTTAACTGGTTCGGGTGCAGGTGTGTGTTGGGACTGACGTCGCCAGAGAATAACAGGACGTGTGGGATAATAGAGGGAGGGACTAGCCGATGTTGGAGGGTACGGTAGGGCGGCGGAGGCGCAGCTAGCCATGGGAGGCAGGAGCAGGCCGAGCCGACGGGGTGGTTTGGTTTGGGCGACTGGAGGAAGAAGAAGACAAGAGATAGAACATACACGACAGATGTTGGATGTCAATCCAACAACTGGTAGGCAGAATTGTTTGTTGACTGCCTAGTAAGTCGACACCACCTTGGATAGGCTATTTCCTCGCGGGTCCTAAATGTCAGAATCCAAATCTGTCATGGTCATGCAGCCTTTCCTATGAAAATTTACAGCCCATTTGATGTGCTAGTTTGAAATAAGTTTGTGGGTGCTGGTGGGGACTAATCACTTGGCTTCTGTAATGCACAGTGAGCTCAAGCAGCCGGCGAGAGTGATGTTATTTCCCTTGGTTGGGATTTGTTATAATATTTCACTCTAAATTAAACGAATGGCAAGCCATTTGCCTTGTTTCAAAGATAATATGACAGACACAGCCAAGTTGAAAAGGGCAAGAACATCTAACTCTAGCTTACAAACTGTACAAAAGCATGAGGGTTAATTGTTCATCAGGTTTACACAAAACCCAGGTTGAAAAGGGCAACAACATCTAACTCCAGCACTGTTTTTGGCAGTCACAGTCAAATGGATCGGTCAGGTCCATAGAATGAACATCCCGGGTCGTAAAATTTACTAGATTATGACCACAATATGTTGTAAATAGAAGCCTGGCATGTTCAGAAGCTCTTTTGCCCACCTGAAACTCCTTTTTTGCTATTTGACATACCCATCCATCAAAACCATGCTGCTGATAAACTTAAGCCTGATGGACAATAGTAACCTCGCATTCAGCAGGAAGAATGTGACAAATCTAGTGTTTGCATGGTTGGCTACATATCGTTCTAGCGTTATTGTCTTCAATCGAATCTCATGAGAAGTGAGAAAATCCTGGTGCTTAAGAATCCACCGATTGGTTATAACTTTCTTACCTTGTCCTGTTGCCTAAATATACATGATGATCAAAAACAGTTAAGGTCTAAAAAAAGAGTGTCGAAAGAGAAACAACTGAACGTTTAATTCTAGTACACTATATGCGGGCTTCCAATGTGCGTGAAATTATCACCTTTATATACAACTTATCCAGACATGGAAAGCATTGCAGCAAGCCAATAATCTTGTTCAGATCAAAACTATTCATTTAGATATATAAGATCTTGACATAATCCAGCACCATTGATAGGTCATCCATGGAGAAACTCTTCATTGAGCATAGAACATAATATTAGTACAAAATGTGTACTCCAAGATGATATATAACTTATGCATAGAAATTTAAACTGCAGCTTATGGTTACAAGTGTAGATGATAATATAAAGTACCTAAAGAACTGTGGAGCGAAACACCATATTGAAATGAGCACAAAGATCATGTATTACACCCAAGGTATCTAGTTTAGGCGCAGAGAGGACGGTTATTTGCAATGGTGAATAACTAGAATCAAGGATCAAGCTTTGAACTGAAGGGGCATCTTGGATGATGAGCTGGCTTCCGTCAAAAGAAATTCCAATTCTTACAAGGTTGGGCGACTTTATTTGGAGACAACCGATTCTAACTGTGAAAACAAGCACCAAGCACTCCAGGGCAGGGCAACTGGAGTGGATGATGCTGTGCAATGAGGCCTCCGATATACGAACCCGCACAAGTGAAAGTTTCTTGAGAAATGGGAGTCAAAGGTTTAGTACCAGATTGTCTGGTAGGTAGCACATCACAAAGGTGGTGGTGTGGAGAGGAGAGGAAAACCGCGAGATGGATATCGGTGCCGAGGGTACAAGTACATGTCGTTTGGTATGTGGTAGGTGATTTCCAGGGGAATAGTAGAACTCAAGCAGCTGTAGTTCTATGAATTGAGGGGATTTCAGCTAGGCGTCCACCATGCAGTGCATGGTATGCTTGCTCAGGTAGCATGACAGGATGCAGAGGCTTTGAACGGAGCCCTGGCGGGAGGAGATGATGGCTCTGGGATTTCAAAATCGTTGAAGAGAGATAGCTAACGACAGTCAAGATTAAGGGGCACGGCACGCCATAGAGGGTGCCATCGAATTGAGAGGACTTGGGTGTGGTAGCAATTCTTGGTGGGGAGAAGCGAGATGATCTCCCCAAGGACGGCGTCCGGGAGATCGCTGATGCGGTCCACCCAAGATTCTACGGGTTCCTGGGATCCGGTGGGGGCGGGGTCGCTGCTTCTCTCGGCGCTGTGGGGTGCGGGATCTATAACAAGCGTCACTGCTGGCCAGAGCCTCATCGGTAGGAGTGAGGTGAGGAATTTGGGGGTACGAGTGGAGCGAGCTGACGTGAGGTGGGTGGGAGTGACGAGGAAGAAGAGCACCCAGGTTTTTTTGGGGGGCGGTGTGCTGGGTGTGGGTAGCGCCTCTCATTTAGTAAATATATGGGCTTTTGAATTGATTTTAATATTTACTAGGGTGGATGGGCTGTTTTGTTTTGGGCCCAGAGAAACAATTACTACTAGTATAGTGGAGACACTCTACAGCTACCCAGAAAAACAATTACTACTAGTACAGTGGATACAATACCGCTTCTGGCTCCTCCTAGGTCATCGAAACGTCTCCCTCTACTGAATACCGTTATACTTTTGTTCACCGACATGCAGGCCATGCAGCGCGCGGGCCCAAATGCCATCCACCAAATTAGAAGGCAATATGCAGGCAGAGAGTCACCCCGGTCCTACCGCGACAGTAATGAGCCGTCGTATGACAAAACCCCGCCTCCCCGCAGTCTAAGTTTGACGGACGAAGCAACCATCATTTCACTCTTTGCTGAATCCCCTTCTACCTCACCGTCTTCAAGAAAGGCAACACTCGCATCTGCCACTGTTCTTCTCTCCCAACAAAGGGAAGGTAAGCGGATCCGTGATGTTGGTATATTTCCATTCAGAGAAAAAAAGAACTTTTGCAAAGCAATAACTGATGCTCACTCTCTTTTTTGTTTCATTGTCATTGCGATTGTGTTTTCCTTTCAGTGGTCTCCTAGTATTTGTTAGTTTCATGATGGACCAAGGAGAACCAGGCAAAGATCTGCCGGTATTGGAGCAGATGCGGGAGGCTAATCCGCACGAGACAGAGAGCTCTAAGAAGATGGAGGCAGCCACCAAACCGACCCCAGATACACTCATGGCCACTACTGAGATGGTCAACGCCCCGTTTGAGGTTACAGCCCCCGTGGCACCGCAGGAGCAGTTTTCCCCCTTCAAGGATGTGTCCCCCCCCCCACGCGCTGAGCTGCCCAAGGTGATTTTCTTCTTTGCCGATCTCGATTGTGGTTTTTCATCTAAGTATGTGGTGATGAATAATGCAAAAAATTATTAGCTTCGATGCCATGCTATACATAGTGGTTTAAATAACTTGTGTTTCTTATACTGGAGAGTAATTCAGAATTTTTTTCTATTTCAATTAGAGCCCTGATGCAGACAAGGGTTGTGTGGTTGTACATGTCACTCGCTATGAGGCGGATGATCTGAATATACGCATTGGGAAAACAGAGTTCTTGGGCTGTTGGATCCTGGAAGCCATTTGCGCTTATACCAATGTCGAGTTGTATTCCAGCCTCACTGTTGTTAGGCGTGTTGTCCAGGGTGTACTGAAGCACAAGAAGTTGAAAGCTACTCCTTCGTTTGTGAGGCATACTGTTCTTGTCAAGCTTACGCATGAAGATGACGTGGCATGCCTCCACAAACAAGTTTATGAGTGGCAAGGCCACAAGGTTGTCTTCATGAAGGTTCACAGGATTGAGCTGCTGCCGGATGTCGTCGATGATGTTCATGGCAAGGTCCGTCTTGTTTCCAACCCAAATTAGATCGAGGCATGAAATAGTTTCCCCAGCTAGTGTTTAATAGTAGTTTGGATTGTGTCTAATTATGCGAACCATGCCTGTTATCGAGCCCTCTAGACTAGTACTCTTTTTGAATCCGTCTATGGGAACTGCTGCTACTTTTGTGTGCCCGTCAATCATGTGATAACCATCGTAATTGTTGCCGAAACATATGCATCCTCACTAGTTTTTTCATGAATATGGCATGGTAAGACATAAGTTGTCACGGTTTATCATACGAGATGTGTGTGTTTGATGAAATAGAGTACTCGTTCGAGAACTGTGCGCTGGCGTATACATAAGTACTTGTAAACACTGTTGGTGCTACCCCACTTGTAAGCAGTTGTGCAAAACACAGAACATTGGCTTAGCTCGCTTTAACACTAGGCTATCGACCAGCTAACAATCAACAATCTGATGTCTGACATATAAGAAACTATGTATCTTGTTACAGTGGTTCATGCAGTTAACTGAGGCCACAATGTAAATTCCAAACATTCACACGCTAGTCCAGCGTTCATGTGGAACACTCACATTAAACTCGGCTTCATAAAAAACTTGAAAAGCATAAGTTAAGCAATTTTATACATATCAATGATTCATAGAACATAACAAACATATACTAGTTCACAACAAAAGAAAAAGTTGTGAGAAGGTTTACAAATCATGAACAAATGAGCAATGCTTCTCTGAGCAAAGGGACTCCCGGCAGGATTAAATTTCCTGGAGTTCACTCTGGTTTTTTCTTGTTGCTACCATCCAAGGTTAGGTTCTCTCATTCCAAAATAACCAATTATAATTGTGGTCTCAACTGGAATGTTGAACTAAACCATGCAGTGTACTGACCAGCTGAAATTTTTGTGCATTTCACTAAATTTAAGCACCGCTATTTGCAGAAATAAGGAGACCACAATGCCTCTTGTCCGCGCACCTGTCAAAAAACCCGTCATGCAGCCATGCCAGCTAGTCCTCCGTCCATGGATGAATTGGTAGAAAGTGCATTCCGGACTAGGATGCAGTTGTTTTCGCTTGTCCCTGCACTGCAAACAGGAAGTAAAACATACGAATCAGCTTCTTTTAGATTGCGTTTGTCATTCTACCTAGTTACTACCAATGTAGGAATACCTGGAACACTGGTGGTTAGAGGACGGCAACTAGGATTCGCCATCTCATTTTGTGCAGTTGTACTAAAACTGAGGTGTGTACTTTTGATTGTGTAGACAAGAAACGATATGGAGACATACATCCCTGTTTGCACAAATACGGAATATGGTTATTTAAATAGTGACTGATATTTGTAGTATTGTATGATTAACAATAGCATTTATTGTGTTATAATTGGCCCTAGATTGACAGTATGAAAGTGCTCTTAAGTAAGTAGCATCACATCACATCAACACTGCCACTATATTAACATGCAGAACAATAGCATTAGTATTCATGTCATGAGAGTAGCACATGGTCAGTAAATGTACAATCAAATTTGTGCAGTTCCACTAGGATGAAGCAATGTTAGCGGCGTGAGATTTAAGTGTAACTGCAAAAACACAATTCGTGGGAAATAAAGTAAGACAAAAGCATTTCATAAAATGGTGGTGGCATTGCTTCAATTTATCAACGTCACTAGAACATTACTTATAGTGACATCAGGTGGCATTGCTTAATGCTTCATGTGATTTTACATTGTTAGCGATATGGGCGTAGGGATAGCAGTGGCATAAAGTGGTGAGACAGATGTGGTTGCCGAGAGCGGCAAACACTCAGGCATCATGTCTGCATTTGTCCCATTTTTTATCTCCTCGGAGACATTTTCCAATGTGAGCATAGGAAATCTAGACCTGCTCATTCTCATTTGCGTTGTCCCCAACCCTTCTCCCCAAGAGACAAGTCCACTTCCCCCACCCTTCTCCATCCACCATGCTTTCTTCCTCTTTTCAACCAAAAGATCGGTTGGGTAGCCAGTATCTACTACTTTCCCCCGTTTGCGATTAGAACCAAGTCCTAGATTCATGCTACAGCTTTCCCACTTTCTTCCCTCTTTGAACCAACTCTTAGAGTCAACTGTATGAACTAGCTTTACCTCTAATAATAGTAATAGTCTAGCTGGATTTGGAACAGCGGATGGAAGTAGAAAAAGATCCACACGAAGCCAAGTGGGGAGTTGGGGCAGTAGAGCATGGCAGGTTTCGAAGGAATATATACCTGAGGGTCGTCATCATGTGGCAAAGATGGCGTCGGGAGGCTGCACCTTGGCCACAATACCGCAGGGAGGAAGAAGGGGTCGGCGGCCCTCTTGAGCCGGTGCCCTCTTGGAGAGAACAGCACGGCCGCCGACCGGGACGCGCGGACAGCTGTTGGTCTCCTCCCTCGCCGCCAACGACAGCGTGAACGATGCACCTACACCCCTGCCCCGGTCGAGGTTGTCCGACCGGATTTGTGACCAGTCGTGAGCAGAGAGAGAGTGTGGCCACCTATGTGTTGCTTAGATCTGGAGAGCATGAGAGAGTGAAAGAGAGGAACCCTAGTAAAGCAAGCGCTAAGGCTCCTGCTTATATATATAGCGGAGTGATTTTGTTGTACCGGCTTAAAAAATATGCGCTCCTACGTGTACCCGTGAGTGGGTGTGAGAGAACTAGTGCATGCATGCACTGCTTCTCTTCATGAGAGTACAATATACTATGCCCAAAGAACGTGCGCCACAAGAGTAATAGTATAAGTGTGTGACGTGTGAGCTAAAATAACATGTGTGCGGTGTCTTTTGTTTTTTAGAAGTTCTGAGGGTAGGGTGTGAAGAGCACATATGTGTGTGACGTCTTACCTGGAGATAGATGGTGGGTGCGAGAGGACTCGGGAGAGTCGTGACTCGTGAGGGTGCGTGTCCGTGAGAGATAGGGGGGCACGTATCAATGCAATGCATGTGTCCGGAAATCATTATCCGACAAACGTTCGCCACAAGCCTTTTCGTGACGAACACCATAAGAACCGTTAGATCGTCTTCTGGCAGTGTCAGTTTTGCCATGTCATTTAACAGAACAGCCACTCCTCCTACACACAAATCTTCCACCTGAGGGTTAGCAACTGCTGTATGCTCCCTCCCTTCCAAAATGCAGTGCATATAGCTTTATTGAAAATTCGAACCTCGCAAACTTTTACTGAGTTTTCGTGTACCAAATTGTACATGTAGAATACCCAGTATATATTATTTCATTCATCTTCGAGAGGTAACTATAAAGATGGGGGAGGAGTCTACAAAGAAAGACCATCGTATCACCTGCAGCAATTTCAACTATCCTTTCATGTGGAGGAATATCATAGGAACTCTATATGATATGATTTTTATAGGATTTTTTCCTTTAGAGCCAATTGGTTCATAGGAATAGATTCATATACTCCACATTTCAAAGGAAATAAACATGATATCATTTTTACAGATTTAGAGCCCCTTGGTTCATATGAATGGATTCCTATACTCCCATAATTTCAAAGGAAAATAAACATTAGCGTAAATTCAATAGAAAAGTTCCTATGATATGAACCAAATTACATCTCTTTTCTAATCCCTCCTCATAGGAATTGAGATACATGTCATCTCTATATTCAATAAAAAAGTTCCTACGATGTGAACCAAATGACATCTCTTTTCCAATCCCTACTCATAGGAATTGAGGTACTCCATGTCATATCTTTCCCTACAACTTCCATGTATACATCTTATATTCCTAAATAGCTAGTACAACCAACTAGTAGCTTTTTTCCAAGACATGCAACTATGGCACAAGAACTATATAGTGTGCGAATAACTTTGAAAGATGGTCGCTGGATGAAGCTAATCCAACAGTGCAGAGATGGCAAATCCGAGCACTACTGGCTGTTGGATATCATCAACATTCCACCAGATTTGCCACATGCACAATATAGAAGACTCCATGATTGAACTTAAGCATAATGCACAAACCTCAAAACACAAGAACTTCTCCTTTGTTCTAGAATCTTCCGTATCATAATTTCCCAATTTTTTTTCTAAATCAATTGCCATTATTTGTTTTTTACTTTATGCTTTACAATGGACAACCCCATGAATCTTAACAGTTTTATAAAACTAATTGATTTTGAATGAGATGAACTATAATAACTAAACGAACATCTACATCATGCATATATGGCTCAAAGCTTTACATGCAATAGTGTGTATTTATTCATAATTTGGTTTCCAAATCTCATGCATTCAATGCATGTGTACCTTATTAGTTTTGAGTAGAGTAGCAAATTACACGCGGCCCCAGGTATATTAAAATGCAAGGCCCATGCATCATTGCCTTTCGGTCGAACCTACGTCCACAATTTTTTGTACGTACTCAAAATGTTGCCTTGTTCCCGTAAAACCAAGCGATTGTCGGTGTTCTGGGAACTGGGGTCACCAGACTTGCCTACCTGCAGCCTGCGGCGTGGCTCAAGGAATGGCCCAGCACGGCCCATCTTCATCAACTCAAGCTCAAGACCCTCGCAGGGCAGACGACACAAGGCTTCCGCAGGAACAACCTCACTAGGCAGGCTCGCGAGGAGGCAGAGAGATCAAGGCAGGGGTACCTCGCGAGGTGCTCGTGATGTAAGCCATGACGATTGAGACCAGGCGGGCGCCACGCGGGCGCTGGCCAGTGTAGTGTCCTTATTTCCCCGTTGGTGCTAAGGGGGCAAGCGCAGGTGTGGAGTACCGAGGCACCAAGCAAAGGTTTCTGTATCGGTGCAACAAGACCAGGACCAGGAGGACGGCAAGGCGGAGGTCACCATGGAGCCCAAGACGGCGTCATCGCCAGTGCCTTTGGCAGCCGAAGACCAACTTTAGTCAGGATAAGTTGTACTAGATGTTCCCCTTCAAATCCCTCCATTGTGGAATCCCTTCCCACTCAATATTTGGGAAGAGGACCAAGGCCTCTATAAATAGGACTCGCCACTCTCAAGGAAAGAAAAAGGAGGGGGAGAGACCGATCGAAGGATCGACCAATCGAACCTTAGCCAGAAACACCCACACCAGCACAAGAGCTCCTCCCCTCGCGAGGCAGTTCTTCCCCCTGTACTATTCATCATCAGCCCCTGAGGCAATCCACCACACCACACACTGGAGTAGGGTATTACACCACGATGTCGGCCTGAACCAGTATAAATCTCGTGTCCCTTGTGTTATTCATCTTGCTAGCTTAGATCCGCGACATGGTGAGGGAGTAGATTGGCAGGAGAAAGATCTTCGCGCGCACCCCAGAGTTCGAACCTTAAGTGTCCAGCCGGAACCTGAAATCCGACATTTGGCGCGCCAGGTAGGGGTGTGCCGGAGTCTTTCTTCCGCTGCCCCACGTTCGATCGTTTGTCGCATCCATGGTAGATGCTCGCCGAGCTCGCGCCAAGCGTCGGGCCGCTCTCGCCGCCCATGTCGCCCAGACGGCTCCCATCGGTGGGGCTCCTCACCGTTCTCCGTTGCCCGCCGCTCACGCCGCCACCGGCCCAGCGGGGAACAAGCAGCAAGCATCTTCGCTGCACCCCTCAGTGTGGCGGGAAGGCCGCACCGCCACTCCGTCGCTGGCCCCAGCTGGTTCGTCGTCTCACGCCCGTCGCGCCCCCGCGGACGCGCACGCCGCACTGCTCCTGGCATGTGAGCTCCCGCACTACCGCTCCGTCGACGACCTCTACGAGGAGTGGCTCGCTCGCATCATTGAGCTCGTCACCACCGCAGGGGGCTCTCCCTTTATAGTCCAGAGGAGGTCAACCGTCAGCCTCCATGATTGCATTTTCCAAGGCAGCATGGGGAAGTGGAGCCGCCCACATCCAATCAACCGCCACGCGGCGACCAAGACCGCAGGCAGTTGGGGCCCGTGGCGCTCCGTACTTGCCCTTTCGCTTCGCTGCTAAGCCAAGTCCGAGCATGCCTTGGGCCCGGGGACTACTGTCGGTGTTCTGGGAACGGGGGTCCCCAGACTTGCCTGCCTGCGGCCTGCAGCGTGGCTCAAGGAATGGCCCGGCACGTCCCATCTTCATCAACTCAAGCTCAAGACCCTCGCGAGGGGCCAAGCCTCACGGGGCGGACGACACAAGGCTTCCACAGGAACGGCTTCACTAGGCAGGCTCGCGAGGAGGCGGAGAGATCAAGGTAGGGGTACCTCACGAGGTGCTCGTGACGTAAGCCATGATGATCGAGACCAGGTAGGCGACGTCCAGCGCAGTGTCCTTATTTCCCCTTTGGTTCTAAGGGGGCAAGCGCAGGCGTGGAGTACCGAGGCATCAAGCAAAGGTTTCCATATCGGTGCAACAAGACCAGGACCGGGAGGACGGCAAGGCGGAGGTCACCGTGGATCCCAAGATGGCGTCATCGCTAGTGCCTTTGGCAGCCGAAGACCAAGTTTAGTCAGGATAAATTGTACTAGATGTTCCCCTTCAAATCCCACCATTGTGGAATCCCTTCCCGCTCAATATTTGGGAAGAGGACCAATGCCTCTATAAATAGGACTAGCCACTCTCAAGGCAAGAAAAATGAGGGGGAGAGACCGATCGAAGGATCGACCAATCGAACCTTAGCCAGAACCACCCACACCAGCACAAGAGCTCCTCCCATCGCGAGGCAGTTCTTCCCCCTGTACTGATCATCATCAGCCCCTAAGGCAATCCACCACACCACACACTGGAGTAAGGTATTACACCACAATGGTGACCTGAACCAGTATAAATCTCATGTCCCTTGTGTTGTTCCTCTTGCTAGCTTAGATCCGCGGAGTGGTGAGGGAGTAGATTGGTAGGAAAAAGATCTTAGCGCGCACCCCAGAGTTCGAACCTTAAGGGTCTAGCCGGAACCCGAAATCCGACAGCAGCCCACACATATTTAAGGTGTCGACTCGAACTCAGTCCCTCTCCTGTTTGCTACGACGTGGCCCCGCATGCCATAGTACTCCTACAAACCCTACCGCCACACGCATCATCGATTTTCTTCAAGAGGACGAGAGAGAAGCTGATTTGTAGTGGAGGTGCTTTCAAAAAAAAGGATCTGTAGTGGAGACCCCTACCCTAGGGTGCCCTAGGTAGCTACCACACGCATCATTGGTTTTCTCTTTTCTTTATGCTCTTGCGCCCTAGATTGAAATGATGGTTGCTTCGTCCTTCTAGCTTAATGCGGGAAAGGTGGGGCTTCGTTATTTGACCCCTCATCGCTCATTTTCTACTACTACGGCGCTTCGACCGGGGTGCCTCAACTTCCAACTGCTGCTCTAAACTGTAATTTGGTGCATCGCACGTGGAACAAGACGGTGGAAGATCCACATGTCAGCCAAAGGGGTCCTGTTAAGTGTGTCGCCATTTCGTGTGCGGATTGACCCTGCTTGAGTTGCTACACCAACACGGCAGGAGCAGCCTACCACTTGGTTTTGCTCCTTGGTGAATCCAAACTATATTGATCTAAAAAGATACGTACTGTACTACCCTCTCCGTCTCGTTTTTTAGGTGTCTCAGTTTATAGGGCGTGAGTTCTAGGTCATCCATTTGACTAACTAAATATGAGTTACTATGTCACAAAGTATATCATTGGATTCTTAAGTGGATGTAGTTTCTAAACATATACTGTTCATCACATATATAGCCAGTTAAATTCTCAACCTAGAACGACGTGCATGCCATGTAAACCAATACGGAGGAAGTAGTAAAAATGAGGTGATTTTACCGAGCGACCGGCAGGGGAGCATGGCCTGTCATGCGGTCCCACATGTCATGATGTACCAAGGCGATGCACGTGCCCCTCTTGAGGCAGAAGCAATACTACGTGGTTTGAGATGATGGCGAACCGAAGTGTGAAATAATGGTTGCTTCGTTCGTCTAGCAAGGTGCGGCATTGTGATTTGACGTCTCATTACTCATTACTACTACTGGGGCGGTATGACTGGGGAGCACCCCCCTGCTGTTCTGCACTGTTATTTGGTGCTTGACACGTCGACCCGGTTGCTATATGTCCCACATGTCAGCGAGAGGAAGTACAAAATTGATGAAAGCGAGCATCGACGGAGGAGTACAAGACACGGCTTAGTTTTTGCTGCTTCGCGCGATCCATCGATACAAACCCAGACTAAAAAAAAGGTGACGGTGGTCCTTTTCCCGCGCGGCAGGCAGGGGAGTTTGGCATAGTCTGTTCGAGGCAAGGAGGCAGGAAGGGAAACAAGCAAATAAAGGTTGAGCGACTTAGTTTTGGGAAAATCTAATTTTACGGAGTACGTACCCACTAGGGTTTATAGGGCTCATCTAAAAAAATTGTTTTTTCATTTTATAAGTCTCAATTCTACTAGTAGTAGTAGTGCCATCACATGTTGGATTTCAAGGTGAGTTAAATCACCCGATGCAAGCAATGTCAAGAGAAAACTCACCAATGCATGTAGAAGTTCATGAAAATTTAGTGGTCATTCATGCATTCATTCTAATTAATGCCACGGTAAACATAACTTCTTGAGAAAAACGAGTGTACTAGTTACTTGTGCAAACTACGAAATTAATTCCACCACTCACCGTCTACCTTGGTTGGAGAGATTTTGAAATTGAGCCATCAACTAGAAATGAGGGAGTAGTAACATTTGTCTCGATTACTATTTGTGGCCTTGTATAGATGCAAAATGTATTTTTTTATAGTGGCCTTGTATAAGTAAATGGAGGGAGTACTAAAGGACATATATATTCCAAACAATATGATAATCTCTCTAACCAAGGTAGGGACGAGGAGTAAACCGAGGGAGTAGTAAAATTTTCTCCTCGTCCTGCGAGCCACCGTGCACGTGGGCGAGGGAGCGGGCGTAAAAGGCATACATTACTACTAGTAAGCAAGCCTCACCTCATCTTGCAAGCCACCGCACCCGTGGGGGGGGGGGAGACAGTGTACTAAGCAAGCTTCTCCTCGTTCTGCGAGTTGATGGGACACATCAAAAGTACTCCAGTGTATAGAGCCTTGCCTCTAAGCTAGGCCCCACATGGTTTGCCTCTTTTTTAACACAACGCATCAAGTCACAATTTGTTTGTTCACTGTGGTAGACGATCCTCCCTCCAGCAAGTGGACAACCAGTACACGTGTCAAATTACCATGTGGGCGGCCTTTTCGTACAGAAATGAGCTCCACCATGTATCCACGCGGGTGTGGGTGGGAAAGAGACGGGAGTACGTGCACCGTGCGTGCACCTCTTCTCTTCGTGCACGTCCCCCACCTACGTGGGTGTGTGTGAGAGAGATACAAACCTAGACATAATGCACCGTCCAAACCCATGCCTCCGCCCAGTCCGACCAGCAGTCACCACCATGCCCCACTCCTCCTCACCTTATCTCTCATCTTTCTCCCTCCCTTTTTATATACAAGGCCACTATCAAAATTACAATTCATAGATATACAAGGCCACTAACACTAATCGATGCAATATTAATGGTGTTTGCCCGGTAGTACTAGCAAAGGAGGATATTAATTATCCCTTGCATGCATGCGGGAGTGTGAGCATTGGCTTGATGTGCATGAAAGAGAAGAATACACATTAATTTACACGGCAAACAAGGAAACAAGGTGGCTTGCAACATTGACTTAGAAGACATTAATTTTTGCCTTGGTACCTGTCATATGGGTTTGTGGCCTTGTATACAAAAATGGAGTCCGATAAAATTCTCGAGATACCATTTTTCCGATAAAATTCTCGAGATACCATTAGTTTTTACAAATGGGATTACTCCTACATGGGTCAATCACAACAGGTGTTTTGTACAAAAATGCATCTTGATGTCCCGTGCAATGACGGGCATCTTGCTAGTCCATGAAAACAACACATGGCAAAATTCCACGCAAATGAGGGATTTGAATTTGCTGGGAGGTGTCGTTTGGATCTTGCCCGGGGTAGCCATTGGTGACCCTTTTGTCCACCGGTGCCTTTGCCACCGTTGAACGAGGAATGGCTTAGGTGCTCATGCATCCTCCAGTGCGCATGTTGGAGACGAGTTCCCACGAGCTATGTTTTTTTGTCCCACCATGCCGCCCGAGCCGCCCGAAGACCGACCGGCGACCCGCAAATTACGCCATCCAACAGTAGCCGCACAGATTATGACAGCAACTCAACCAATCGGACGGAATTCATGCAAACATGGCGATATTTCATATAAACAATGACGGAAATCATATAAAATACCGGATTTTCATACAAACATGACGGATTTCATTACATTCAAATGAACTACGCGGTGTTACTCCTGGACAACACAGGTATATAATACCTGGCCTAAATGGTCGTCTGCCGATCCATTTGTGTTCCTCATCTCCGGCAGCACGATCATCGGACTGCCGGGAGCCCCGGAGGTATATGCTTCAGCTCAAAGGACGGCTCGCTTCCCCACTGCCCAACTGATATCATTGGCGCATGCCGAAGATGATGGTGGAAGGGGGCTCCCCCGCTTCCATGGAGCCCATGCAGGGTCGACGAAGGTCCTCGCAACAAAAGGATCTAGCAAGATACTTGCTGTGTACGCCGGCGTCGCCTCCGCGGTGGCCTTCATGGGACCCAAGCGGCGGGGGCCTCCCGTGTTCTACTTCTCCTCGATGATGGCGGCGGACGCAGAGGTGCACCGACTCGTCGCTCGCTGCGCACCCGGCTTCTGTCGCTGCTTACACACTACAAGAAATATGTCAACTAGTGACCTCACTATTGGTCACTGAAAGGTCATAGTTTTCAATGTATGACCTTTTTGTGACCAAAAACTTAACGTCAAAAGCTAGGGGTCGTTAATTAACTATAGCGACCTTTCTTCTGGAATGGTCGTAGATGTTTATGACCAAAAAAAAGGTCGTAGATTTTATGACCAATTATTTTGGTCACTAGAAATCCGACCACACCACGTCAGATCCACCGTGGCAAGCTGACGTGGCAGAATTATGACCAAATGAAAAGGTCGTAAAATAGAATCAGCCCGGTCCATTTCAGCCGTCTACATGGGCCAAGCCCAATAATTTGGCCCGTTTAATTAATTTTTTCCTTTTTATTTTGCTTATGTGTATGGGCCTGGCCCAGTAATTTGGCCTTTTATTTTCTGGGAATGGAGCCTTTTTCTGATGATTTTTTTTATAGTCCACTATTGTTTTGGGCCACAGCCTTTTTGGTCTAGTTCGAATTTGGGCCTTGGCCTTTTTATTTTCTGCTATGCAGCCTTTTATAAATTTTTTTCTTACAGTCATATCTTTTTTTAGGCCCAAGCCTTTTTGGTCTAATTCTTGTTTGGGCCCTGGCCTTTTTAGAGCCCAAGTTCTCATTTTGCATAACTATAAACAGAAAGGCCCAGGTGCACAAGTGATCCACAAGCCCAGGTTCAAACAGCAAGGCCCAGGTGCACAAGTGATCCACATAACTTCACAGAAAATAAACACAGGTTCACAAGATCACATAACTTCACAGGTTCGTAAGACCACATAACTTCACAGGTTCAAACTAGGCAGCAATGCAACAAAATGCTCAAAGACAAACTGCACAAACTGCACAGGTTCACAGCCATCAAACTAGGCAGCAATGCAACTACCTGCTCAAACTGCCTTAGCTCCAAAGAGAGCCATCAAGTGGGCTAACTTCTCTTCCTATTCTTGAGACTTCTTGCGCAGCAGCTCAAGTTCCTTGTCGCGTGCAGCTTCAGATTCTTCCACCTTCATCTTGATTGCCGTCAATTCTTCTTGCACCAGTTCAGCTTGAAGCTCGGACCTCTCCAGCTTCTGCTCAAGGTCACGAACATGAGCAAACACTTCAGCAGTTGCTTTGCGGGAGTTGTTCCTAGATGACTGGAGCCCAACATTCGTGAGGAATGTGCTTTGCTTGACAGATTTGAACAGCACTTCTTTGACAATTTGAATAGTAGACTTTGGCTCTTCACCTTCTGGTACCGGCGCGTCCTTCATTTCTTCCATCTCAAGCTAGCATATGGAGGAAAATGATAGGCATTAGTGGAGAAACCAAACCAACACACAAATGGATTATTTGAAGTAACCAAACCAGCACACAAAATCTATACAAGATGATGACTAGTGACCTGGAGACATGCAATTGGAACAACATGATCGCTTCATTAAGCCTAGAATGGTGGTTCTATTTAAGATGGCTTCCTGACTAACATTCAGATCAAATTTCATCATGTCATAAAAATGCAACAAATAGCATCAAAGCATGGAACACAGCGTGTGTGAATCAAACAGCATGGAACTATCTTCATTAAGCTGTTCTAATATCCTCATTAAGCCTAGCATGGAACTATCAAACAGCATCAAAGCATGGAACTGGCTCCGAATCAAACAGCATCAAATCATCAAAGCATCAAATAGCATCAAAGCATCAAACAACATCAAAACAGAATCAAACAGGGCATGGACAAAGCATGGAGTGACTTACTATAGCAGCCTTGACTGGCTCCGAAAACCCGTGCTTCTTGCTGTTGTGGGTGGCCTTAAACAAGTCAATCGCAGACAGCTCCTCACCCTTACGCTCTACTTTCTGAAAAAAAATTCAACAAAAATCAGAATGTTATTCAGCAAGAATCAGAAATGTTATCCAACGAGGATCAAACGGTAAGGCCTCTAGAGAAAAGTTCTCACAGTGGCAAAAATGTGTGATGTGTACTGCCTGGAACCAGTTCTCTGATTGTACACGACTTTTCCTCGATTCATCTTGTTCGACACACAGGTTCCCTACAAAAAAGCATACTGTCAGCATGATCTAGCACTAGCATATCATGTGTAGAACATAAAGCATCAAACAAAGCAGAGACAAACCTTGTGTCTTGGGGTAGACCACATCTCCACCAGAGCTTGCCATTCGCCATCCGTCAAATCAGGTACCGGAGACTTGATGCTGACTTTATTTGCGGCTACGGTATCAAAATACTTCTTCTTTAGCTGATGGCGTCTGTTCTTTGAACTTTTCTGCAGAATATCTTTGCACGTGGTCTTGATGGTCTCTGAGTCCGTGTTCATCTCAAAATTTGCCTACCAAGACAGCAAACAAGGTAGGAACAATATTAGTGATCATGCATAGGTGTAACAGAAAATAGATAGCACATTAACTATGAAACAAGTAGCTTACAGCAACTTTCCCAATGTAGTTCTCCAATAGACTAGCATTTTTTTTGTATAGCTTGAAGTGAGGAAGAACCGGAAGATGGCTTCTTGCAACGAGTCCACACTCAGAAGCAAGCTTTGCTGACTGCAGAGGCTTCTCTGGACGCTTCAACCCTTCGGCAATTTGGATATGCACCTTGCTACCAAGCGACTTGGTGATCCTCTCTAGCCCTTTGCCCTTTCTATGTCTAGTCTTGGTAGTCATTGCATCTGAAAATGAAATTGAACTCATAAATTAGAATAGAAATCGACAAATGCAGGAATCGACAAAAGCATACATGATCATTCCATTTGGAAAATGCACTAGTAAAAGATAGCATTGCAAAGGTCAACTTGCCTGATTGAAGCACAAGCTACTGTTCTTCTTCATTGATGACAGCATTCCTGTCAATAGAAGGTGCAACAGGGCTGAGCTCTGTGTGGACAGTGCCTGCTTCATCAATGCAGATGGTTCCTCCTTCATCTAGGGAGACAGTGCCACTTCCATCCATGCTGAGAGTGGTTCCTTCATCCATGGGCGGCAACTCATCACCCATTTGCACCGAGGTCTCAGAGTCCATGCGCAGCAGACTTTCCTGATGGTCCGTCGCAGTCGCCATCTTTGCTTTCTGCCTTGTGACTCTATCAAGGGCAGGTTCATCAGGTTCCAGGATCCTCTTTTTTGTCCTGGAGCTGGGGCCATCACCCTTCCTGGAGGCATTGCAGCAGATGTTTCTGAGCTCTTCTTCTTGCTGACTGTCTTCTTAACACCAGGCCTCTTCGTCCTAGATTCCTTCAGTACCTCGTATAAACAGCACGGAAAAAAGCATTAGATCACAAGAGAAATATGTGAGCACAAGGAATAACATAGCATAAAAGAACCCCAGCCCTCCAAGCAAGACAGAGTTTGCACCTTAACAGTCTTTCTCACTACAACATCATCCACTTCCTCTCCATCAATAACTTCATCCTCCTTAGGATTGTACTCTGGGTCATCATTGATAACTCCACTACCTTCTTGAACCTCATCACTTCTACCTTCTCGTACATCATTTGTTTTCCTAATCATCGACGCTATTGCACCGATGCCAAGGGTCTGGAACATCCGATTGTTCCTCATGATATTTCTAGCCCTAACCTTCTCGTACTCGGTGAGAGGCTCTTCTTTGCATGATAAAGGAAACGTAACTATTAGGTGAATGTTTGGAATGTTTGGAATGCATGAATGTTTGGAATACATATCTTATGAAATTTTATTATCATTTAATCCTAGTTATTCAGGTAAGGAAGACTAACAGCACACAGGCACAATTAAGCCAGCTTATTCAGATTGCAGCAATACATTTCACTTAGCATATTAAGACACAGATTTTATGAAACTGACAGTATAACCACAAGGAGCAAGGTGCATACCAACGGTTGGCCTCACGTTTGACCTTGTCATCCTTTCCATGGATGATCTTGAGGTGGTGCTTGCAAAATAGAATAAACAACAATCAGATACAACAGGGATAAAGTAAAATGATGCACTTGTATCAATAAAGGAAAGCATTTGGACCATCATGCACATACATGTAATACATGTGAAACAAACTTGATGGATCAACAATACAGTGATCTAGTGTTATTAATTAAGCAAACATGTAAGTGCACTAAACAAGCATGCATGTACACTGGAAAGATATGAAGCATCTCTTAATATCTTCACTACATCAAGCAGGAGGTAGTAATGTACATCAAGAAATCTTCCTAGTGCCTCATATAAAGTACACAACAAGCAAGCAAAGTGCTAGTAGTACTGCTGATGCAAACCCTAACCATATGTATGCTAGCAAGCAACTGAATTGAAGCAAACTATATATGTGAAGCAATGCATTAGCAGTAGTATATGTGAAGCAAACTACATCAAGCTAAGTGAATTAAGGTTGTGGTACCAGAGACAAGAACAGAACTCACATGTATTACAATTATATATAGTTGGATACAAATACAGTGCACACGAATTATACTTCAGTAATGTGTATTTAGCAAAAACAACTATTTACAACAATTACTTTTATGTTTTAACTTGCAATTTATCCATGTACCTGCAATCATCTATAAGCAAATGAATTACTCAATTGTTTTCCCTAATGGAGGCAAGCTTATGCATTCAGAGCAACTGATTACCCAACAGTTGATGAATAAAGAAGAAAGCAGTGTTAACAATAATAGTAGGCCTTGAAATCATGCTTATGTAGGCAATTTAGAAGAGTATATTAAAACACCAAAAATTATCTAGCACCAATATGGTATATATTAAAACTAGTCATACTGCCTTAACACACCAGGAATTCCAATACCATAGTAAGTACTAAGCATTCTCTTTTTCACTGGAAAGAAGAACACAAGCTTCATGCACATATCATAAAAGAAGAACACTGCTACAAACCCCATGAACAATCAGGATGGGCGTGCAACAAGAACCCTAACCCCATCATGTTCTAGCCATGAACCAGAGGAAGATCATCCCCATGAACCCCATGAAACCTAACCCTGACCCCATGAACCCTAACCCTAACCCCATGAACTAGTCGGAGATCCTAACCCTAGAAGATCCCCCGAACCAGAGGGGAGATGGATCCAGCAGAGGAAGGGAGATGGATCCACCGAATATCGAGGGGAGATGGAGAAGTACCTAGGGGCGGATGATGTTGATGATGCAGCGGTGGTCATCGTCGATGTAGCCGCCGCCGTCGTTGATGTAGTCGATGTAGCCGTCGTCGTCGTCGATGTAGTCGATGTACTTGATGTAGCCGCCGTCGTCGTCGATGTAGTCGATGTAGTCGATGTAGCCGAGGGGAGGGGATTCGTCGTCGGGGAGGGCGGCGCGACGCGGCGTGGCGGCACGGAGGAGTGGGGCGGTGGGGCGGCGGGGAGGGGATTCATCGTCGGGGAGGGAGTGGGGCGGCGGGGCGGCACGGAGGAGGGGAGGGAGTGGGGCGGCCGGGCGGCACGGAGCAGGGGAGGGAGTGGGGCGACGAGGCGGCGCGGAGAAGGGGAGGGGAATGGAATGGGGAAATTTTGGGGAGTGGGAGGGGAGGATCCCGCGTGTTTAGTGGGAGAGGGGTGGTGGGTCCCGAATGGTAGTGGGACAGAAGTGGTGGGAAATTTTCGTGGGGTGGGAGGGAAAATTTGGTGCTAGGAGGGAAATTTTGGAGGGAAATTTTCACCAGTTTTTAGAGGTTTTGAGGCAGAAAAAATAGGGTTTTTTGTAAACTTAGTAGAAGTCATGGTTAAAATCATACCGAGTAGCTCAAGAAAACATCTGTATTGCAAGTTTAGTATTTTTGCTAGTTGGTAGGCCACATTTGATGATGTGACGCGGAGGTCTCCCATTTTTTTGATTTTTTTTTGAATTTTTTACGCTGTTGTCAAAAACCGGTTGATTTCGTCACGGCGGCCGTCCGTCGCTAGGGTTTGATCCGTGCCAATCTGTTGTCGATTCTGTGATGAAATGCCTACCTGTGAAGCTAAAAAGCATTTTTGGCAAAAATAACGGGCAAGCTATGGAGGACCCGCAGTTCAAATTCCAGCCGGTTCCAGCTGAATCGGCCGAAGGTGGTCTGAATTGCCGGGAGTAGCTACGAGGGTCGGAAATGCATGCTTTTTGGCGACCGTCCGTAAATAGGGTCTACTTTGAGATAGACATGGAATGCCGCCGTTAGGGGTGACCCTCCTTGTAGCCGCTTCACGAAGAACGCATGTCTTTAGCATTCAAAAAATGAAAAACGGTTTTTCTTGTTAAACAAGTTGGAACCTCGCTTTGGCAACATTGTTTGCCATCACAAGACGGAGGCATGCACCAAATTTGGGCATATTATCAGAAACTATTCATCGGATGCGGCCATATCATTGCTAGTTTGGCTTGAAAGCCATGAATCTTCGTTCATGGTAGGTCGTTTTTGAGAACACTTTTTCAAGAAAACATCCATATTGCAAGTTTAGTATTTTTGCTAGTTGGTAGGCCACATTTGATGATGTGACGCGGAGGTCTCCCATTTTTTTGATTTTTTTGAATTTTTTACGGTGTTTTCAAAAACCGGCCGATTTCGTTGCGGCGGCCGTCCGTGGCTAGGGTTTGATCCGTGCCAATCTGTTGTTGATTCTGTGATGAAATGCCTACCTGTGAAGCTAAAAAGCATTTTTGGCAAAAATAACGGGCAAGCTATGGAGGACCCGCAGTTCAAATTCCAGCCGGTTCCAGCTGAATCGGCCGAAGGTGGTCTGAATTGCCGGGAGTAGCTACGAGGTTCGGAAATGCATGCTTTTTGGTGACCGTCCGTAAAATAGGGTCTACTTTGAGATAGACATGGAATGCCGTTGTTAGGGGTGACCCTTGTAGCCGCTTCACGAAAAACGCATGTCTTTAGCATTCAAAAAATGAAAAACGGTTTTTCTTGTTAAACAAGTTGGAACCTCGCTTTGGCAACATTGTTTGCCATCACAAGACGGAGGCATGCACCAAATTTGGGCATATTATCAGAAACTATTCATCGGATGCGGCCATATCATTGCTAGTTTGGCTTGAAAGCCATGAATCTTCGTTCATGGTAGGTCGTTTTTGAGAACACTTTTTCAAGAAAACATCCGTATTGCAAGTTTAGTATTTTTGCTAGTTGGTAGGCCACATTTGATGATGTGACGCGGAGGTCTCCCATTTTTTTGATTTTTTTTGAATTTTTTACGGTGTTTTCAAAAACCGGCCGATTTCGTCGCGGCGGCCGTCCGTGGCTAGGGTTTGATCCGTGCCAATCTGTTGTCGATTCTGTGATGAAATGCCTACCTGTGAAGCTAAAAAGCATTTTTGGCAAAAATAACGGGCAAGCTATGGAGGACCCGCAGTTCAAATTCCAGCCGGTTCCAGCTGAATCGGCCGAAGGTGGTCTGAATTGCCGGGAGTAGCTACGAGGGTCGGAAATGCATGCTTTTTGGCGACCGTCCGTAAAATAGGGTCTACTTTGAGATAGACATGGAATGCCGCCGTTAGGGGTGACCCTCCTTGTAGCCGCTTCACGAAAAACGCATGTCTTTAGCATTCAAAAAATGAAAAACGGTTTTTCTTGTTAAACAAGTTGGAACCTCGCTTTGGCAACATTGTTTGCCATCACAAGACGGAGGCATGCACCAAATTTGGGCATATTATCAGAAACTATTCATCGGATGCGGCCATATCATTGCTAGTTTGGCTTGAAAGCCATGAATCTTCGTTCATGGTAGGTCGTTTTTGAGAACACTTTTTCAAGAAAACATCCGTATTGCAAGTTTAGTATTTTTGCTAGTTGGTAGGCCACATTTGATGATGTGACGCGGAGGTCTCCCATTTTTTTGATTTTTTTTGAATTTTTTACGGTGTTTTCAAAAACCGGCCGATTTCGTCGCGGCGGCCGTCCGTGGCTAGGGTTTGATCCGTGCCAATCTGTTGTCGATTCTGTGATGAAATGCCTACCTGTGAAGCTAAAAAGCATTTTTGGCAAAAATAACGGGCAAGCTATGGAGGACCCGCAGTTCAAATTCCAGCCGGTTCCAGCTGAATCGGCCGAAGGTGGTCTGAATTGCCGGGAGTAGCTACGAGGGTCGGAAATGCATGCTTTTTGGCGACCGTCCGTAAAATAGGGTCTACTTTGAGATAGACATGGAATGCCGCCGTTAGGGGTGACCCTCCTTGTAGCCGCTTCACGAAAAACGCATGTCTTTAGCATTCAAAAAATGAAAAACGGTTTTTCTTGTTAAACAAGTTGGAACCTCTCTTTGGCAACATTGTTTACCATCACAAGACGGAGGCATGCACCAAATTTGGGCATATTATCAGAAACTATTCATCGGATGCGGCCATATCATTGCTAGTTTGGCTTGAAAGCCATGAATCTTCGTTCATGGTAGGTCGTTTTTGAGAACACTTTTTCAAGAAAACATCCGTATTGCAAGTTTAGTATTTTTGCTAGTTGGTAGGCCACATTTGATGATGTGACGCGGAGGTCTCCCATTTTTTTGATTTTTTTTTGAATTTTTTACGATGATTTCAAAAACCACCGATTTCGTCACGGCGGCCGTCCGTGGCTAGGGTTTGATCCGTGCCAATCTATTATCGATTCTGTGATGAAATGCCTACCTGTGAAGCTAAAAATCATTTTTGGCAAAAATAACGGGCAAGCTATGGAGGACCCGCAGTTCAAATTCCAGCCGGTTCCAGCTGAATCGGCCGAAGGTGGTCTGAATTGCCGGGAGTAGCTACGAGGGTCGGAAATGCATGCTTTTTGGCGACCGTCCGTAAAATAGGGTCTACTTTGAGATAGACATGGAATGCCGCTGTTAGGGGTGACCCTCCTTGTAGCTGCTTCACGAAAAATGCATGTCTTTAGCATTCAAAAAATGAAGAACGGTTTTTCTTGTTAAACAAGTTCGAACCTCGCTTTGGCAACATTGTTTGCCATGACAAGACGGAGGCATGCACCAAATTTGGCATATTATCAGAAACTATTCATCAGATGCGGCCATATCATTGCTAGTTTGGCTTGAAAGCCATGAATCTTCGTTCATGGTAGGTCGTTTTTGAGAACACTTTTTCAAGAAAACATCTGTATTGCAAGTTTAGTATTTTTGCTAGTTGGTAGGCCACATTTGATGATGTGACGCAGAGGTCTCCCATTTTTTTGATTTTTTTTGAATTTTTTACGGTGTTATCAAAAACCGGCCGATTTCGTTGCGGCGGCCATCCGTGGCTAGGGTTTGATCCGTGCCAATGTGTTGTCGATTCTGTGATGAAATGCCTACCTGTGAAGCTAAAAAGCATTTTTGGCAAAAATAACGGGCAAGCTATGGAGGACCCGCAGTTCAAATTCCAGCCGGTTCCAGCTGAATCGGCCGAAGGTGGTCTGAATTGCCGGGAGTAGCTACGAGGGTCGGAAATGCATGCTTTTTGGCGACCGTGCGTAAAATAGGGTCTACTTCGAGATAGACATGGAATGCCGCCGTTAGTGGTGACCCTCCTTGTAGCCGCTTCACGAAAAACGCATGTCGTTAGCATTCAAAAAATGAAAAACGGTTTTTCTTGTTAAACAAGTTGGAACCTCGCTTTGGCAACATTGTTTGCCATCACAAGACGGAGGCATGCACCAAATTTGGGCCTATTATCAGAAACTATTCATCAGATGCGGCCATATCATTGCTAGTTTGGCTTGAAAGCCATGAATCTTCGTTCATGGTAGGTCGTTTTTGAGAACACTTTTTCAAGAAAACATCTGTATTGCATGTTTAGTATTTTTGCTAGTTGGTAGGCCACATTTGATGATGTGACGCGGAGGTCTCCCATTTTTTTGATTTTTTTTGAATTTTTTACGGTGTTTTCAAAAACCGGCCGATTTCTGTATTTGATATATTAAAAGTGTGGCATAGAGTACAAAACCAACAACTTCTTCCTAGCCCAGTGGTTGAAACACAGTGACATAAGCGCACGGTCGTGGGTTCGAGCCCCCGCACGCGCATATTTTTTGGCCACGCACATATTTTTGGTAGCTTGGGTACAATATCAAAATGGCCCACTTGTCAGCGAGTGGGTCGAGTGGCCCACTTATCAGTGAGGTGTGTGCTTGATACTTGACTAGTTTGATATATTCAAAAAGGTTGGCATAGAGTGGAAGACTAATAGCCTCGTCCTAGCCCAGTGGTAGAAACATAGTGAAACAAGCGCATGGTCGTGGGTTCGAGTCCCCGCTGGCGCATAATTTTTTTGCTCACAATGAAAATGGGTTCAGTTGAAGCAAAATTCAGTTAAAATAGCATCTTCAGTTCTGACCAAAATTCAGTTAAAACTTGAAGGATTTTGCATCACATCACAACCATAACAATCACAACAATCACATAACCACACCAGCATCATAACAATCACATAACTACATAACAAAAGCAAACTTGTTCATCATTACAAAAGCAAACTTGTTCAACGTAAGGAAAGCAAACTTGTTCAACATAACAAAAGCAAACTTGTTCAACATAACAAAAGCAAACTTGTTCAACCACATAACTACAAACTGAGACACAGTAGTAGGGGTCATCCCAATACCACAAACAACTCAATATCCCCAGTAGTAGGGGTCATCCCAATGATCCTCCGCCTCTTGCCAGAGCTCCAAACCTTCTTTGGTGATTTCGATTTTCTTCCATGCCTCATAGGTGACGTACGCATCTTTCGCAGCATACTCGATGAGCTTGTTTGGCAGTGGGCTGTCCCCCCATAGTAGGTGGTCCGAATTCCTGTCGATCTTCTGCTTCATTTTTGAGTAGGATGGGTGGATGAGGCTGGCTGCAAACTCAGCCAAAGACTGCCACTTCTTTCCATTGTTTGGCACCAAAACAACACCAAAACAACATCAGCCAAAACAGCACAAAATGCCACCAAAATGGCACCAAAGTATCAGCCAAAATGGCACCAGAGTTTTAATGCTTTGTATCTTCACCATCAGCCTCTTCATCACCAAAGTCTCATGCATTTTGCTACCTGGAGAGAATTGTAGTAGAAAAACTACATCAAGATCACATCAACAAAAACTACAGAGAAGGTTGATCACCAATCAAAACAAGGAACATGCAGTAATAGTATAACCTTCATGTCCGTTCGCTACTCATCGTCGTCGATACGAAACCAAGGAACTCTATGCCCACTCATGTTTTCCTCATCATCACTACAATATTGCAGCATAGTATGATCAGTCCGGTCTTCCTCATCCTCGCTCTCATGTCCATCCGCTACCACCTTTCTTATTTTCTTGATGCCTTCAACTGTTGCAGCACCAACGATCACACGTTCCCGGTCCCTTCGCACTCTGCTTTGCACCGGAACTTCCATAGAGTCATCATCAGCTTGCAACGGAACTTCCGTAGAGTCATCATCTTGGTATGTTAGTCCACCATCACCGGGGCCCTTTTCCACTTCAGTTTCAGTCACACTCCACAAGTGTCTGTGCTGAAAGTTTTGCACAACTCGCCATTTTCCGTGAAAAAGAGTGTCTGGCAGATAAAACACCATTGTTGCTTGTGTTATTAGAATAAAGGGATCACTCTTATACCAGCACCTTGCAGTGTTGATGCTTTTGAAGTGGCCATCATATTTGACAAAAGAGTCTCTCTTCTTCTTGCTACCAAGCTCAAACTAGTCACAGCGAAATAAGACTACCGAGTGATGGATGCCGCCAGTAGAGTTGTACTGAATCTCTACGATGCTTCTCAACTGACCATAGAAGTCAATGATCTCACCATCATGTGACCCCTCAGTGACGATTCCACTATTCTGTGTCTTCCTTTTTTCCTCACGGTCAACGGTGTGGTACCGGACACTGTCAGCAATGCATGCTGAATACACTCTCACTCGCTTATCCGGTAAACATGCCAAAGCAAATAGATCATTACTGACCTTCTTCTCCTCATGCAACTTTCCAATCTGCACAAATAAACCATTTAGCAAACAATGGTATTTAACAATTGGTGAATAACACAAAAAACATAAAACATGTGGCTAAATATCTCACATGATTCTTAAACCACTTAGCAAACCCCTTGGCAACCCTTTTATCAACATGGATATTGCTTTCTTCCTGATTTAACTCTTCCTTGTATTTCCTGCAATGCCAACAAAACATGTGAATTAAAACATTAGGCTGGTGCCAACCCAAGCAAAAAAATATATAATGAGTGCACAAGATATAATGTACTCGATATATGGTAGAACCTCGGCGCAATTGCTGAGCACAAACCAAACCATCTTGTCATACTCATCACCAGCCTCCAAGTATTGTGAGGCTCCAAGAAAGTTCACACCATGGTTGAAAACAGAGACATCACCACTTTGCGAATCAGACTGCTCTCTATTTCTACCCGGCCGGTTCCATCTTGTTTCCACATCACCAAAGTATCTAGAGCAAAAAGTCAAGCACTCGTCAATGACATATGCTTCAGCAACAGAACCTTCAGGTCTTGCCGTGTTTCGCACATAACACCTACAAGTAAGCAACCTTCTTTCGATTGGGTACATCCAACCATATTGCACAGGGCCTCTAAGCATTGCCTCTTTTGGTAAGTGCACCGCCAAATGGACCATCATGGTGAAGAAAGCTGGAGGGAAAATCTTCTCGAGCTTGCAAAGAATAATTGGGATTTCTTTTTCAAGTCTTTCCAGGACAGTTAACTTGAGTGTTTTGCAGCACAATTCTCTAAAGAAATTTCCCAGCTCAGCAACCGCTTCATATATATCCTTGTCCATGATTCTTCGGAGGCCCGCCGGTAAAATCCTTTGGAGGAGGATGTGACAATCATGGGTGACGGTGTCCTGGACTAGGGGGTACTCAACGCGTCGTCTCCCGATCAGTTGGATTGGGCTGAGGACCCCCATGGCCGTATACTCATGGGCCAGTCCGGACAACTGCCGCATACAAGGAAGAATCAACAAGACTTGGCGATCAAGACAAGGACTCCTCCCCCACTGGCGTATTCGGCTAGGACTCTTGTTATCCTAGGCCTCTGGTGCCTTATATAAACCGGGGCCAGGCTAGTCGATAGACATATACAACAACAATCATACCATAGGCTAGCTTTTAGGGTTTAGCCTCTACGATCTCGTGGTAGATCTACTCTTGTACTACCCATATCATCAATATTAATCAAGCAGGACGTAGGGTTTTACCTCCATCGAGAGGGCCCGAACCTAGGTAAAACATTGTGTCCCTTGCCTCCTGTTACCATTGATCCTAAGACGCACTGCTTGGGACCCCCTACCCGAGATCTGCCGGTTTTGACACCGACAATGGGTTTTCAGTACTGAAAGCTTGAATCCATCAGAAGTAACACACTTTGCTAGGTTAGCGGCATAACCATCTGGAAATTTCACCGCTCTTAGGAATTCACAGAATGCAAGCTTTTGTTCTTTACTCATTGTATACCATGCTCGTGGCATTTCAAATGAACCTTCATCTTCATTGTGCTATAGATGCAAATCTTATCTTATGCCCATGTCCTCCTAATCAAGCCTAGAACTAACCGTGTCCTTTGTCTTCGCTTCAATGTTCAGAAACGTCCCTAGCAGATTCTCGCATATGTTTTTCTCAATGTGCATTACATCGAGATTATGCCTTAATTTCATATCAGCCTAGTATGGCAGGTCCCACAAACAAGACCTCCGGTCCCAACATTGACCTTCCTCACGCTTTCTTTTCTTCGCCAGCTTTCCTGGTCTCACATCTTTCACCTTTTCAAGTTGCTTCTCCAGCTCTTCTTTAGTGAATTCAGCTGGCTTGCCAGGAGTTTCATTCTCACCATTAAAATCTTTGCTTCTTCGCCAGTGATGGTTTCGGGGAAGAAAGCGGCGGTGCCCAATATAGTAGATCTTGCTCCTTGTTCTCTTTGAGCAAGGGTCTTTGTCACAGTGGACACAAGCCTGATAACCCGCTGTGATCCTCCCAGACAGAGTGTGCAGAGCTGGGAAATCATAGATGGACCATATGATTGCAGCACGTAGATTGAACTTTTCTTCCGGACTCAAGGCATCATATGTAGGTACACCAGTCCAGAGCTGGAGCAGTTCTTCTATGAGGGGCTCCATAAAGACATCAAAATCCTTTCCTGGAGACTCTGGACCCGGTATAAGCAATGACATCATGAAGTTGGACTGATCCATGCATGCCCATGGTGGCAGGTTGTACGGCACCACAAAAACTGGCCACATGCTATAAGACGTGCTCATGTTCCCAAACGGATTAAACCCATCGGTGGCAATGCCAAGTTTTATGTTCCGTGGATCTGCAGCAAAATCTAAATGTATATTGTCAAACTCTTTCCATGCCTCTCCATCCGCTGGATGACTCAGCTCATTGTCCACAGGTTGCCGCTTCAGCTTGTGCCACTGTACCTCACGCGATGATTCCTTCGAGATGAACATCCGCTGCAGCCTTGGTATCAAGGGAAAGTGCATCAGTACCTTCTCCGGTATTGACTTCTTCCCATCAGCATCTTTCCACCTAGATGCATTGCATTTTGGACAGTTGTCATGCTTTGCTAAATCCTTCCGAAACAAGACATAATTATTTGGGCACACATGTATTGACACATAACCTAACCCCAGCCTGCGAATTATGCTCAATGCTTCATCATATGATCTGGGAACACAACTTTCAGGGAATTGCAAGCTCAAAAGATGGAGTATTGCGTTGAATGCGGCATTGCTAATCCGGTAGAAAGACTTGATGTGGAGTAACTTCACGGTGAAGGTAAATCTTGAAAATTTACCCCCTTCATGAGTTGCACGCTTCGCCTCCTCTAACACCTCAGCAAACAACGACTTTTGTCCATCAGCACGATCTTCAGCATCATACAAATCCTTCAATAGGTCAGGAATCCTATCATCTTCATGCCCATCCTCTTCCTCCAAAACAGCATTATCTCGCAAAACCTTTTCCATGAAATCAATGCCAGCATCACCACCACCCATCATATGAGGGGCCTCTGTATCAGCTTCAAAATATTGAGGTTGACTGTGCAAAGGTTCTCCATGATATATCCATCTATCATATGTGCTGGACATCCCATTAAGAAGTAGATGATCTTCCACTCTTCCTTGAGCCATTCTTGGACGATTGAGGCATTCGCAGCATGGGCAAAGAATGTGAGCATCATTGGCAAAATTTGCCCAAACAAATGCCATGAAATCATCAACTCCTTTCATATGTTCTTTCGAAAACTTTCTAACTCCTTTTCTAATCCAGCTTCTGTCCATCTGCCAAAGACAACAAATTGTTGCAACTTAGCAAATCAATCTAACTGCATCAACATTAATTAATGAAAATGGATGGAAGTAATGGAAGCTAAAATTCCAGAAAATTTTATATGCTAATTGCCTAACCACGACATTGAAACAAACCAAACTATAAATCAAACCAACACTGAAATTTTATGTTGCAGAGAAGGATAATTCAAATTAAACCAAACTAGCTAGCTAGCTCCTAACAAATACTATGTTGTTTCTATCAATTACAATTACAATTATCCTAACAATCTGTAGACAAACAATTGAAGACCAAGGCCTTGTTTCTGGCAGGGAATAAATCCCATTTAGCTGAAATTCCCCCCAAATCTTAACCGAACAAGGCTTGAACAATTCTTAACAAACAAGCTGAAGAACTCCCAACAGTACATCAAGAAAATTCATCTATGCAATATCTATGCAATATCTCCTAATTCCTAACAGTGCATCAACAAAATTCATCTATGCTTAGCGACGAGGTGCAGATAGTGAGAGAGGAGAGGGGGGAAGAGGAGAGGGGTGCATACCGGGAGGTGTGCTTGCGGCGGCAGCGAGTCCCCCATGCTCGGCGAGCCTCTCCTTGCGTGGCCGTCGTTCCTGCGCCCGCCCCCACCACTGCAGGTGGCCCACGCCCCTGTTGGTCGCTTCTGCTACTGCCCCCGCCGGGGACAAGGCGAGCGGCGAGGCCGTGGGCGAGGTCACCTGCGGCGAGGCCGTGGGCGAGGTCACCTGCGGCGAGGCCGTTCCTGCCCCCGCCCCCACCACCGCCGGTCGCCCCTGCCCCTGCCCCGGTCGCTTCGGCCGCCGGCCCCGCCCTCGTCCGCCGCCCGCCACCCGCCACCTGCTTCGGAAGACCTAGAAATTTTTGGCTAAGTGTTGGCTCTGCCCGCAGCCCGACCTGGTCCCACTTGTCAATGACTTAGATTTGGCGCTATAATATAATATACAGAGCCATTCCGCTAGATGGGCAGCAATCCCTCTCTAGCCCAGTGGTAGCAAACAAGTTAAACAGTGCGAGGTCGTGGGTTCTAGTCCTCGCTAGCGCATATTTTTTAGGAATTAAAGCGCACATTTTTTAGGGAATTAAACGCTCGCTTACCCACCTGTCAGTGGCTCACCCACCTATCAAATGGTTCCCGCCTGTCAGTGTTCCTCTGTTCGATGCCACCTGGTCGGAAGGCCCCACTTGTCACTGATAGGAGAGAGCCATGGTATTATATAATGTATAGATTAGTTCCCATACCAGAGCAACAATCCCTCTCTAGCCCAATGGTACCGAACGAGCGAAGCGAGCGCGAGGTCGTGGGTTCGAGTCCCCGCAAGTGCACATTTTTTGGGCGAATTAAGCACTTGGCCCCTCCTGTCAAATGGGTCCTGCATGTCAGTGTGTGCCCCGTCTGTTGTTGAATATTAATATCTAACCAAAAATGACACCTAAACAGTGACACATAAGCGAGGTTGCTGGGGTGGCTGCCTAATCATCCTAATTCATTCAAAATCAAGTGTAGTGACCATGTTATATTGGTCGTTATCATCCTAATTCATTCAAAATCAAGTGTAGTGACCATGTTATATTGGTCGTTATCAGCTAGGCGTGAGGCAGTGGACAGTGCTTCCCGCTTTATGACCATTTCCTGTAATGACATTATGACCTTTCTAACCAGAATGGTCGTTATAGGTTAGGGTCTGGAGCCCCCCCAACAGCTTTTGACCTATTGGTCTAAAATGGTCATAAATTTATGACCAATTCTTCCAGGGTCACTGACAGAAGGTCACTAGTTGACATATTTCTTGTAGTGGCATGGCGCGGCCGCCGGCATGGGAGTGTCGGCCACAGAAACAGGAGACGCGGTACAAGGCGGCGGCATTGACGACAACAACGATGCCCGTGCACCGCTCCTTGTCGACCTGGCCTGGAGCGACGAGCTGTTGAACCGCACACCGGCTTGGGGCGGCAACTGGCTCCGTCGAGCGAGGGGAGGGAGGTGGATCAGCGAGCTGCATAGCTCATATCCGGCAGGCTTGGAGGGCCACCCAGCCGACTTGGATGCGGGATAACTACTCTTCGTAACCCATTGTAAGAGTGGACAAAATGGTGAAGGAGGAGATAGGGGAGCGGCGGAGGTGTGCGATTCTTGGTCGGTGTTTGGCCTCGTTTGAATAGGAGATTAAATATACGGCGGACGGGAGGTGCTCGGCCGGTGTTGCGTTTAATGCCGGCCCATTTATGAACGGACGTGTGTCTAGAGTGGGTTTCACAGCTTCCACACGGGCGGGTTTCATGGAGGCGTTTGAATGCAGCAAGGAGGCGTGTTCAGCCGGGCGTGCAGCGAGTGGCGCCCTCGACTCTGACATACGACACCGCGCCGTTCTTCCACTAATGTGTGGGCTCTATGGGTACATGTCTTGCATGTCAGTGACCCAACGCAGGCAGCGCACAACATTTGAACTTTTGGTGGGCAGGGCGGTCAGAAGTGGGCATTTCATAAACCGATGATTGTTCATTGAGTGTGACGTCATCTATTTCATGTAGATAAGCCTACTATGTTGATAGCCCATTCAATACATTGTGATTCATAAAGACCGCTGCGAACATCAATGTTCTGCTTATCACGGATAAGATTGATTAATACCCGTAACTATCCATGTCCTTAACAAAGGGTGCATGCACGTATAGGTTGAGCATGTATCTTGCATCGTGTGCTATGTGCATGCAGGCATGCGAGTTTTGCGTGCGTGCAAGGGTACGTTTCAGTGTTGCGTGCATGTGTGCGTACGTGCGTGTGTTCGTGAGTGCATGTGTACGTGTCAGTGTTGCACGCCTGCTTGCATGCATGTGTTCATTATGTGTATGTGTCAGTGTTGCATGTCTGCAAACGTGCGTGTGTTGCATGCATGCATGTGTACGTGCGGGGTGAGGCTACACGTCAGTTGACTGACCTTTTTCATCTCTGGTCATTAGATTTTCCATCCGTTGGATACGAAATCAAGGGCCTGCAGTTTATCTTCAAACTCCACCCCCCTGATCCGCCAGCCACCATCGGCCGAACCGCCGGCCCACGCTGCCACGCTGCCCCGCCCGCCCCAAAACCACTCCCCACCACCTGTCCGCCACCGCACCGGCCATCCCTCTAGCCCTCCCCCCACGCCCAGCTTTTCTCCGGCGATCCCGATGCCACCGCCCAATCACCGCGCCCCCTACCGCCGGCGACTGCCAACCAGAGGTCTCACGACTTCGAATACCCACCGACCACATATTCATTACCATTTCTATCCTTCATATATGCGCTGACGGGTGGGCCCTATGGTAATGTGCGCTGCTGAATGTGGACCATTTGACTGGTCAATTGATCGTGTCATCAACAAATTACGGAGCTGTATTGTGAGCCAATGACCGTATGATCACCCTAAAATGTATTTTATTAACACAGTACAGACTCAAACTACCATTTCTTTCTCTCATATACAGGCTGACAAGTGGGCCCCATGGTTACACGCCCCGATGGTGCAACACTAGTTGCGCCACGTGGAATGTTTGACTGGTCAGTTGATTGTGTCATCAACCAAATATGGAGTTGTACGGGTGAGCCAGTGATCGTATAATCATGACATGTATTTTTTAACACGGTACAGAACGCAAGGGCTCATATATACACGCAAGCACTCACCGCTATAAGTGCGCACACACACGCAGACCCTACCCCTATGAGCACCTTCGAGAGAGTGAGCCAACATATGATCTTGAGATTTTACGAAGTCACCATAGGTGCCTCGTAGTCGAGTGGAACATCTCCTCCCACTGAACGCACATCGCCGGAAAATACTGAAATTAACCCAGGATAAATGCGAGCACCATGACTTTAACCTTGGTGGGCTCGAGAAACCACTGTCCTCCTAACCATCCAACCACATGTTGGTTAGCACGACAAAATGTATGTGGTGACCATGATGAGCTTATTCTGAAGTCCAGTGACCATATCATGCTTTCACTTCAAATACAATGACCGTAAGTGTCGTCAACAAAATATGGAGCACGCATCAAATGAAAAGTTCGCCAGTTTCATCAAGAAAATACGGAGACGTATCGTGAGCTAGATACTATATGGTCACCATGAGAATGTATATGGTGACTGTAATGAGCATATTATGAAGTCCAGTGACCATATAGTGCTTTATCTTGAAATACAGTGACCGTCACGCATGAATGTGTCGTGGGCATGCATACTTTTAGAGGGCAAGAGATAGTTTATGTGCGTACGTGAAAGTGGTCCGGTGGAGACAAGGAGAGATATGCCCTTCATTTCTCTTTCCAATGACTAATATTTTAGGAGAATATATAAACATTCACAATGCAGAACAAATATTTTTGGATGCACCATGCAATTAACTTTCATGTATAACATTGTACTATTGTATATGCTTATTTTCTTAGTGTCGATTTGCGTCTGTGGTGTGGTGAGCATATCATTTCTAGTTGTGGTGGGTCAACATGAGGACTCATGGGTCGGTTCCATCCTGCGCCACATAGGTTGGACCGAGACGCGTTATACGAATACCCATGTGGAGGACTCGGCGTACAACACGAAGCTACGAGAGTCGTGGAGGAATCTATCCCCACTGGTGATAAGCCGACTATATATGATTTGTAACCCTAGGCCCCGAGTATGTTATAGAAGCTTGGGGGCTAGTTCATCGATAGTATACACACACGCACAATGCTTGGTATTCACGTGTACTTTGTACACATCCCTATCACTAATATACAGTACCAAGAGTAGGCTTTTTCCTCAACTGCAAGGGTCCGAACTAGGGTAAAACTTTGCCTCGTATTACCATCCAGCCTAACAGATATCCTACCAAATGATATGATGGAATCATATCTGCCAACTACTAAGAGAGAGGTGTGTCTGGGGGGGCGCAATGTGGCGAGAGAGGCCTAAAGATAATGTGTGCGCGGGAGACACGTAGGCACATATATGTGCGTATAGAGGGCTACTAGAGACCGTGTGTGTGTATATATGCATGTGAGAGAAATAGTGTTTTCCAACTGAGATTAGTGAAAAGAGTGGTACATAGTAGTCAAAGATATATATATATATATATATATATATATATATATAGAGAGAGAGAGAGAGAGAGAGCATGTGCGTGAGACACCCCGACACCCCGAGAGATATTGTGAGCATGTGTGAAAGAGAAATGCCGATGCATATAAAGTGTGTGCGCTTATGCGTTAGATAGAGAGAGATATAGCGTGTTTGTGAGAACAGGCCGAGGCATAGTGCATCTACGTGTAAAAGGCGGTTCTACGCATTAAATTAAAATATAAATGGCATTATTATTTCTGGATGAGATCATGAATTTTTCAAATTGCGTATGGACGAAAATCGATCTATCAGACACCCATACTCTATTGAATTCTAGCATGTGCATGTGTTTATTTCATATTATCCATCCATAGAGTGAGAATGGTTTTAAATACAAGCAATGGATTGCTTTTTCAATTCATATATGAACATTAATTAGTGTATTCCATGTTGTTAGTGTGAAGCACTTTATACATTTGTCACTTGCATGGATACATTCCAAATTGCTAGCTACAAAATAGAATACATGTTGAATTCAACATAAAGGCGGTTTCGAAGATTCAAATTTATAGGAAGTGCATTCATCTATTTGAACCCGAGATAATGGCATTTGTAAATCAGATCTAAAAGGGGGCATCAATCTTTGTTGTGCGTTTAAACATGTTATATATTCATACGCATGTCTAACTTTTTTTTGCAGCCAAGGAGATTATATGTGGAACCATGCATGAACTGAGGTAAGTTGCATATTTTTTAATGTATACTCGTGTACAATGTATATTCAAATGTACCCCCTCCATTCCAAAATAATCATAGCTTTAGGATTTTCAAGAGTAAAGATTTGTGAAGTTTGACAAATCGTGAAAGTTCAATTCAAGAGAACCTAAAACGTGAATGCTTCTGCTCCCAAATATTGAACGAAGCGCAAAATAAGCCTCTGGTCACCCGAAACCGCGCGAGACTAATGTTTGGTGGTAGGAAATACTGTCCTGACTCTGGCCCGTGTAGCCTATCGGCCCGATGTCCAAAGGTCTAAATCGGGGTAGGTTTGTAACTTCACCAAGACGCCAGTCTCAACCGCCTTCGAGAAGAATTCATACGCTGTGGGCGCCTAAACACCCATGCGCTCGGCTGAAATCTATCCCGCCCACATTTGGGACACCTGAGATTACTTTCCTACCCCCAACCCGCAATATGTCCGAAATTTTAGATGGGGGCAAAGTTTGTAACTTTCCCCAAATTTCAAACGAGCGTGTCCCAAACCGAAACATTATTCCCCCATAGTTCCCCCTCCCTCGGTTTCTCCATTCATACTCCGCGGGCGCCAAAACACCCTCTCCACCAGCCGTGAAACCCCAGCCTCCTCCGTCCTCCACCCCATAGAGCCCCATCCACCGCCGCCCTCCTCCATCTCGCCAGAGCCGGTACCCCAACATCGTCATACAATGCAACCACAACGCCCTCAAGGACTTACCAGTTGAAGCCAAGGCAAAGCTGCCTCCACAACACCGACGCTGACGTGCGCCATACCAGAACCACTCTGACCACACCGTCATGTGCCTCACCGCTGCCGCTCCACTGTCACAATCGTCCACCGCACCGGAGCTGTTCCCGCTACGCCGTTGTTCGACACCTCGGATCTAGTTCCCCGCTGCCGATAGACGGCCACCGCACCACACTCAACAACTTGGCCATGGGTTCGTCCAAGGCGCCACCGTCCTCCACAACTTCTCGTTTCCAGCGAACCACAATATGATCGTTGGAAAAACAGAAGGAGGACACAACACTGCCAGCAGAAAGAGGTACTCCTCTTCCCTTATTCATGCAAATCTTACGTCTCTGCTCACACCGTATTCATCCCACGAAAGAAACTAGTTAAGCGCCTCTTACTGCATCTTCTTCGTGATACTAAATGCACAAGGTTTCCTCCCTTTACTATTTCACCTTTGCTAGAGGTCAGTAGCCCGCCTGGATTTCAATTCAGGGTCAGTCGAACCGAGGCAGCACCCGCTTAGGCACGCAGAGCACCTAGTCAGCCTGTTCACCGGAGAAGCGGCGCATCGGTGTCTATCATAGGGGTTTGGGGCGCAGGAGCTGCTTGTGCCTGATCTGGAGGTCGGCGGGGCTTGAATGGATGGACGGGGGGCAGTGCCAAGCACGGCAGTGCGGTGATGTCGAGGGGAGGGCGAAGGCAGGGGACTGGGCCGATGGTCGCTGGCATTTCCAGGAAGATTGTCAACACTGACTGGTTGGAGGTACATGAAGGCGATCTGCCCGTTCTTTGTACATCGGACGGTGCAGAAAAAATGGACTGACCTATTTGTTTTCAGTCGACTGTTATTTTCATAGAATCATGTAGTAATTTAGTGTGGCATGCATGTTGTAGAGCTATCATATGTCTCCCATCATTTATTTCTCACCGACCTGCTATCTTCTACCTTTACGCTGTACTAATTGTGCACACACTTCACCCATACTTCACACATTATACCTTTAATAATGACATGCCTTCCTGTTTTTGATACATACTACATATGACTATTAACCATGTTCGTACATCAAACTAATGCTCTTTTGTATCCCTCATCAATCACTTATGATGAGATAGTCACCCCAGTGGGTTACTGTGAGACGCCCTACTCGTTTAAAGAGTGCAGTGTCATCCTCCCCACATGATTCTCAAGAAACAGCAAGGCTAAATGAATATAGTCAATGTAGCTCTCTAGTTGATGACCGCAATTCCACCACACCACCATCGCAGGTGCTTGCTCTTACTTGGCAGTGTGATATGTGGTTGCATGTTGCATATAGTGTCTACCTTGTAATGCTTCTAATTAGGGTAAATTGCATCTGCTTAGTTAACATATTATACGTGTGAATATGACATGCCTTCCTATTTTTGTAACATACTACGTCTTTCTATTAACCATGTTCTTACATCAAACTACTTTTCTTGTGTATACCTCGTCAATCACTTCTGACGATACGCCTTCAAGTAGACAGCGTAATATCGGTTGCATCTTGCATATCATTTCAAACATGTATTGCCTCTAATTTGTTGAAGTGCCACTTATAATGAGACACAACTAACTTGGTAGAGTGATTTTGGTTGGATCTTTCATATGGTGTCTAGATTGCATTGCTTCCAATTTGTTGAAATGCTTTCAGCTTAGCGTTTTTCATACATATTCCATGCTCCTACAATGTGGTTGCCATACATAAAAGATGTGTTCGTTAGTATCATGCATCAACGAATTTGGAAGTGTGAATTCCAATCCTTTTTCTTGTGTGTTTACTTGACAAGGAAAAATCTGAAAGGACGACGGCACGGAATGATGGTGGTCCTCTAGAGCAACCGAAACAGATGATATCTGCAGATTCTCTTGCTACTCCTACTGTTGTGCAAGTTCCAAATCTCATCTCCCCTACTCCACAACCCAAGGTTCTTGCTCTAACATGGCAGTGTGATATCTGGTTGCATGTTGCATATGGTGCCTAGCTTGTATTTCTCCTAATTTGTTAAATTGCATCTCCTTAGCTTACACATTATACATGTGAATATGTAACACCTTCCTGTTTTTGGTACATACTACATCTGCCTATCACACCATGTTCTTACGTCAAACTACTGTTCTGGTGTATCCTACATCTATCGCTTATGATGAGACAGTCATGCCCATGGGTTAGTATGAGATGCGCTACTCTTATAAAGAACGCAATTTCATCCTCTCCACATGATTATCAAGAAACAGCAAGCCTAAATGAAGATATTGAACGTAGCTCTGTACTTGAAGACCGCATTTCCCCTACACCACCATCACAGGTGCTTGCTCTAACTTCGCAGTGTGATATGTGGTTGCACGTTGCATATGGTGTCTAGCTTGTAATGCTTCTAATTAAGGTAAATTGCATCTGCTTAGTTTACACATTATACCTGAATATGACATGCCTTCCTATTTTTGGTACACACTACATCTATGTGTTAACCTTGTTCTTACATGAAACTACCTCTCTTCTGTACCCTGCATCAATCACTTACGACGAGTAACCTTTATTCGTTGCATATTGCATATTATTTCTAGCGTGTTGCAATGTATTGCTTCTAATTTGGTCAAATACATTTGTTATTGCACCCTTTTAATTTGGCAGAGTGATATTGGTTTCATCTTTCATATGGTTTCTAGCTTGCATTGCTTCTAACAAGTTCAAACACCTTGTGCTTAGTTTACACTTTATACATCACTAGCAAAAGAGTCCGTGCGTTGCAACGGTAGAAAAATGATACCACATTCTCTTATAATCTAGAACAGGTGTTACATAATCTAGAAATTTGTTCCTTAAGTTCAGATTTTCTATTTCAACACAGCTTGCATGTATATTTTAAAAGTACATACAAACGGGTACGATAATCCATTTATTCATGACATGCGCGGAATGAGGTGTTATTATGGGTAAAGGAAAACGACAAGAACATGCGATGATACATTAGTGCACTACAGAGACATGAATGCATCATGGACGGTTTTCGGTTCAAGCATCACCAACTTATGGTGTGTCCAACACCATTCCTATTGTTAGCTCCGCTCCATGACCTCAAGTTCATCCTTGCGATGTTGTCCCAAGCTTGTCCTTGCTTCAGTATGACGTTAAATATCACTCCAGAACTTCTCATGCCTCCTCTATGCTCAACCAGTTTTGTTCGTCAACATTGTCTGCCTTATAATTCCCACCCCTCTGCTAACGGGTCACTTGGCTTGTTATTTACGACCTATCTAAAAAAAATTGGTGTCTGCAAATATTTTCGTTGCAACTTTGAATATATTTTCACGTACATATTTATCAAAGAAAATACACGAAGAGTTTTTAAAAATACATAAACAACATTTGTTTTTAATGTTTGTGTACGCATGCATTATACTGCCCACATCCCATCTTTTATATATATCTCCTATGGCGCACATCCCATTTATTTATTGAATCTCCTCGGGTTTTTTTTGCCATGTGTCTCTCTTTTATTTCTTTTGTTATATAGCGTAGCACATCCCACATCACATCATGTATTTATTTCTCCTATAGCATCCCACATCGCATCTTGTATATATATTTCTCCTATACCGCGCATATCGGCATATCCCATCTTTATTAGGCCTTTTCTTTTATTTCTTGCCATGCATATCCTTATTTACTTCCCGTATTAATGGGATCTCCTTGCCATGCATCCTTTTCTAGCACAGCACATCCCATCTTGGCCTCTCTTTTATTTCTTTCCTTTGCATACCCTCTCTTTATTCCTTGCCATGCATGTCCTTATTTGTTGGGTCTTCTTTCATTCTTAGATTAGAAATGAGACCGACACCTCTTCTGTTTTGTTCAACTTCCAAGAAGGCTTGTCTGTTGTCTACTTGCTCACATATATAAATTGGTGTAATTTTGTGTCAGCGAGGTGGTATTAATACAGGAGACCCCCTTTTTTACATGAATACACGCTACCCTTTATTACATGCGGCTCTTCGGTTTTGATAGAAGCCAAACCCAGCCCGGCTGGTTCCTTCCCTTTGACTGTAAAATTAGGGCGTGGGTTTGATTCTCGCACACCACATATTATTTTTCATTCATTGATCGTAGCAGCACAACGTCAAAGCCTCAAAGTGCCGGCCCATGATGGTGTGCCATGATCCAATTTTTTTCCTGAACTTAAAGGACTGCGGGTTCAATAAAGAAAAACAAAAGGATTTTTCTATAAAAGCGTCACGATGGTGAACCCGACGGACTCAACTCGTGCTTTATTATTAGGGAAAGATACATGTTAATATGACATGTCGTCCAGTTTTTCATACATATTCCATCCTCCTATCATGCGGCTGCCTTACATGAAAGTAGTGTTCGTCGGTATCATGCATCAATGAGTTCTGAAGAGAAAATTTCATTCCTTTTTCTTGTGGGTTTGACTTGACAAGGCAAAATCAAGAAAGAGGAAGGAAGGTGATGATGGTGGTCCTCTGTAGAAATGTAAATGGAGCATCTGCACCGATTCTCCTTGTAGTGCTAGTGCATTACAAGGTCCAAGTCTCCGCTCCCCTACTCCACCATCCAAGGTGCTTGCTCTAACTTGGCAGTGTGATATTGATACGTCTCCAATGTATCTATAATTTTTTATTGTTCCATGCTATTATATTACATGTTTTGGATGTTTATGGGCTTTACTTTACACTTTTATATCATTTTTGGGACTAACCTACTAACCGGAGGCCCAGCCCGTATTGTTGTTTTTTTGCCTATTTCAGTGTTTCAAAGAAAAGGAATATCAAACGGAGTCTAAACGGAATGAAACCTTTGGGAGCGTGATTTTTGGAATGGACGTGATCCAAAGGAATTGGAGTGCAAGTCAAGAAGCTCCTGAGGCGGCCACGAGGGTGGAGGGCGCGCCCCCCTACTAGGCGCACCCCCTATCTCGTGGGCCCCTTGGGCGTCCACCGACGTACTTCTTCCTCCTATATATACCCACATACCCCGAAACCATCAAAGGCGGCCACGGAAAGCTATTTCCACCATCGTAACCTTCTGTATCTGCGAGATCCCATCTTGGAGCCATCATCGGTGTTCTGCCGGAGGGGGAATCCACCATGGAGGGCCTCTACATCAACTCCAAGGCCTCTCCGATGAGTTGTGAGTAGTTTACCACAGACCTTCGGGTCCATAGTTATTAGCTAGATGGCTTCTTCTCTCTCTTTGATTCTCAATACCATGTTCTCCTTCCTCTTCTTGGAGATCTATTTGATGTAACTCTTTTTGTGGTGTGTTTGTCGAGATCTGATGAATTGTGGGTTTATGATCAAGTTTATCTATGAGAAATATTTGAATCTCCTCAGAATTCTTTTATGTGTGATTAAGTTATCTTTGCAAGTCTCTTCGAATTTTCAGTTTAGTTTGGCCTACTAGATTGATCTTTCTTGCAATGGGAGAAGTGCTGAGCTTTGGGTTCAATCTTGCGGTGTCCTTTCCCAATGACAGCAGGGGCAGCAAGGCACGTATTGTATTGTTTCCATCGAGGATAAAAAGATGGGGTTTATACCATATTGCATGAGTTTATCCCTCTACATCATGTCATCTTTCTTAATGTGTTACTCTGTTCTTATGAACTTAATACTCTAGATGCATGCTGGATAGCGGTCGATGTGTGGAGTAATAGTAGTAGATGCGGGCAGGAGTCGGTCTACTTGTCACGGACGTGACACCTATATACATGATCATGCCTAGACAATCTCATAATTATTCACTTTTCTATCAATTGCTCGACAGTAATTTGGTCACCCACCGTAATACTTATGCTATCTTGAGAGAAGCCACTAGTGAAACCTATGGCCCCCGGGTCTATCTTTTATCAAATAAGATTTCAATCTACTTTTATTTGCATCTTTAGTTTTCCAATCTATAATATAAAATACCAACAATATATTTATCTTATCATATTATCTCTATCAGATCTCACTTTCGCAAGTGGCCGTGAAGGGATTGACAACCCCTTTGTTGTGTTGGTTGCGAGTTCTCAAAAACCTGTGAGGAGTCTCCTACTGGATTACTACCTTGGTTCTCAAAAACTGAGGGAAATATTTACGCTACTATGCTGCATCACCCTTTCCTCTTCAAGGAAAACCAACGCAATCTCAAGATGTAGCAAGAAGGATTTCTGGCGCCGTTGCCGGGGAGGTCTTCGCTCAAGTCAAGACATACCAAGTACCCATCACAAACTCATCTCCCTTGCATTTACATTATTTGCCATTTGCCTCTCGTTTTCCTCTCCCCCACTTCACCCTTGCCGTTTTATTCGCCCCCTCTTTTCCAATCATCTTCTTCTCTCTCTCTTTCGCTTGCCTTTTTCTGTTTGCTTGTGTGTTGGATTACTTGTCGCCATGGCGCAAGATAATACCAAATTGTGTGTTTTCTCCAATACCAATAATAATGATTTCCTTAGTACTCCGATTGCTCCTCTTAATGATGTTGAGTCTTGTGAAATCAATGATGCTTTGCTGAATCTTGTTATGAAAGATCAATTCTCCAGCCTTCCTAGTGAAGATGCTGCTACCCATCTAAACAACTTTGTTGATTTGTGTGAGATGCAAAACAAAAAAGACACAGATAATGATATTGTTAAATTGAAGTTATTTCTGTTTTCACTTAGAGATCGTGCTAAAGTTTGGTTTTCGTCTTTGCCTAAAAATAGTATTGATTCTTGGAACAAGTGCAAAGATGCTTTTGTCTCTAAGTATTTTCCTCCTGCTAAGATCATCTCCCTTAGGAACGATATTATGAATTTTAAACAACTTGATCATGAGCATGTTGCCCAATCTTGGGAAAGAATGAAATGGATGATTCACAATTGCCCTACTCATGGTTTGAATTTATGGATGATCATACAAAACTTTTATGCCGGATTGAATTTTGCTTCTAGAAATCTTTTAGATTCGGCCGCCGGAGGCACGTTTATGGAAATCACCTTAGGAGAAGCTACTAAACTACTTGATAATATTATGGCTAATTATTCTCAATGGCACACCGAAAGATCTACTAGTAAAAAAGTGCATGCTATAGAAGAAGTTAATGTTTTGAGTGGAAAGATGGATGAACTTATGAGATTGTTTGCTACTAAGAGTGCTTCTATTGATCCCAATGATATGCCTTTATCTACCTTGATTGAGAATAATAATGAATCTATGGATGTAAATTTTGTTGGTAGGAATAATTTTGGCAACAATGCTTATAGAGGAAACTTTAATTCTAGACCGTTCCCTAGTAATTCCTCTAATAATTATGGAAATTCCTACAATAATTCTTATGGTAATTTTAATAAGATTCCCTCTGATTTTGAAAATAGTGTGAAGGAATTTATGGTCTCTCAATTTTAATGCCTTGCTTGAAGAAAAATTGCTTAAAGTTGACGATTTGGCTAGGAACGTTCATAGACTTTCACTTGAAGTTGATTCTTTGAAACTTAGATCTACTCCTCCTAAGCATGATACCAATGAGTCTCTAAAAGCTATGAGAACACTACAAAAAAATACACTTCCGTGATGATACGTGTTTGTCACAGTAGGTCGCGTTTTTTGTCATGCATGTACATCCATGACAAATATATGACAGAATCAAGATAGTCATACTTGTGTTGTCGTAGAAGTGTTCCATGACATTACCAAAATTATCATCACAGAAGTGTCAACTTCCATGACGATAAATCGCGCGTCACAGAAGTTCTTTCATCAAGGGTGACCGACATGTGGCATCCACCGTAACGGAACGTCGTTAAGCTATCGGGTCGGGTTTTGGATCCGATAACCCGTTAACAGCCCCGACCAATGGGAAATTTCCACGTGTAAAATTCTTATTGGCCAGACGAAACACATGTCAGCTCGTTAGTGGGTCAGATAGGTGCCTATGATATGTCGACACGTGCCACGGCCCACCACTGGCGCATTTAGCTTACAAAGCCGACCCGTTTGACTTGGTCAAAAGTTAACGGGCTGGCCCATGAAAGGCCTGTTAACGGTCTCTTCGCAAATTGCCCATTTTACGGCCCGTTATGCACTAAAGGAAATCGGCCCAACAACGTCATGTGGCCCGTCGAATGTAACACCATCCATTTCACTTTCGGCCCATGTATAGCCCACGACGTCTTCCGGCCCATATGAGGCCTTCGTATCTTTCGGCCCTTTACAGGCCCACGGTGACTCTAGCGCATAATGAACAGTAATTTTCTTTGTAACCGTTCACGGCCCGTGATTTACATGGGCCGTTTCCAGCCCATGTTAGCTTTCAGCCTATTGACGGCCCATACGTTATTGGGCTCCTTTTCGGCCCTCGATTACTTCCGGCCCGTTACTGGCATGTTCCCCTAATGGGCCAAATTCGGCCCAATGGCAAGAGTCGGACCGTTACTGGCATGTTCCCCAAATGGGCCAAATTCGGCCCATGGCAAGAGTCGGCCTGTTACTGGCCTGTTACCCTAATGGGCCAAATTCGGCCCATGGCAAGAGTCGGCCCGTTTCTGGCTAGCCCGTCCTATATTCTGGCCCATTAACGACCTGTTATGCCTATGACAGAATTAAGTTTTGGAGTCCTACGGCCCATTACCGTGCTGGGACGATACCAATTACGCCCGATTATGGCCCATGTAGACCCATTTATCTGACGGCCCGAGGCCCATTTATCGATGGCCCGAGGCCCATTTATCGACGGCCCGAGGCCCACTGATTACAGGCCCATTTATCGATGGCCCGGAGGAGACCCATGGATCCTACGGCCCGTATATGGCCCATGGGTAGTTGCGGCCACTAGCAAACCAGGGAAAAAGAAGACTAGGAAATAAATAAGGCCCAAACTAACACTAGGCTATTAAGGCGATTGCACAGATTACATCCACTCGGCATCAAAGATCGCCACCAGTGCAAATATAGGGAACACCCTACACTATACAAAAACGGCTTGCTGTTTTCTTCAGCCGGTGGCTGCACGTTAAGAATAAATTTTGTATCGCACCAAGACAAATTACAATTATATAACAAAAGGAAGGTTGGCATAAAACTTAACAGTCTAGCAGATAAATGCACCACCAGAAGTTCAGAAGCTCGGTTCATTTGACCTGACTGTTACATTTTCATGCTGTATTGTCCGATGGAACACCATAACCCTCGCCTTCATTTCCCCTAGGCTCCTGAACAACATAGCAAATGTCTGATAGTCTGGTTTCAAAACCATGCATATCCTGACGACATTGAGCAATGTTTCTCCTTGTTTCACAAAGGGCCTCTGTTAGGGAATGTACTTGTGTCTGGAGCGCAGATACAACATTGCTTTGAGCTTGCATATCTTGATCATGAGGCAGTTTGGACGATATTGCCTTAACAACCAACCTAGTATTACGCAGGAACGTGCTTTTGGCACTGTTAGTGGACAGGTACTGACCCACTGCAGCAAGAGCTGACATTGCGGTTATAGTTGCCTCGCCACCTTCAGAAGGTGGCGGTTCCACCATTTTTTCCATAGCTCACTGAAAAGTTGAGGTTTTACATTAGTAGTACCAGAACAGAAGATATTAAGGAGGCAGCAAAACCAAACAAAATAGCTTTGGTCTATATACAGAACTTATTCTGGTGAACCCATGTAAAATATTAGTTGTATTTTATTGCAAAGTACATAATAAAACCAGGTTCCAAACATATGACCATGTACCATCGCTAATGTATTTTCTATTTCTTCACATTGTATTGAGGGCTAAGGTTAAAGAGACGAAGTTTATAATACGATAAGCATAGTATGACATCATTCATATCACAAAACAACTGAGAATAGATAAATAGGCAATTGTAACGTTGTGTGGGCAAGTCCAGCACAGAACTAGATTATGGGTCAAGATCAAAGGAACATCACATCTCCCTTTTAAACCTTGTAAGGTGCAATGATACACTAAGACAATTGTGTATAAAATTGAAAAGAGTAATAGACATTGGCTGCAAACCATGCAGTTCAAGACACAAGTCAGAGTAAGTAGTAGTTAAAAGGCATGAGGATTAAGGACTTACAATAGCGGCTTTGACTGGTGTAGTCATGCCCTTCTTCTTGCTGGTGTGACAGTCCTTGAAGATTTCCACAACATTTGGTTCAGGTACTTTTTGGTCCTTGCGGGCTTTCCTCTGCATTTCGAATAAGTCAATATAGATCTGATAATATGGTACAACGAAAAGAGTGAGACAGCAGCTAATTACAAGAGCCTCACAATGTGCAATATAGCTACGAGATCCTGTCGTCTGTTGGAATTTCACTTTCGTACGGTTGGCCTTGTTCTTTGAATAGTTCACCTACCAGAAGATATATTTGTGTGGCACATGCGTCAATAGGACTTCAACATGTGATCTGATCACATATATATAATGTACCTGATACTTCGGATCAGACCAGTGTTTAACAAGGCCCCTCCAGTCTTCATCCGATATATTTTCCACTGGAGATGTTTGGGAAAATTCACTGTTAGCCTTGCCTTCAATGTGAGTTTTCCTCAAGTTATACCGATACTGTCGCAGAGCAGACTTGAAAACATTGGTGCAAGCTTGTCTGGTTGCATCATCTTGGCTATCCAACTTGAACCTCATCTGTTGAAAATTATGGGAGTCTCATTATCAGCAACCTAGAAAGTATGGGACAGAGCAAGACGATATTACTAGTTTCCATAAATAACCATACTTACAGATAAATGGTCGAGGAAGGTGTTGAACTAGGTTTCGCCTTTGTCATTCCTGTACTGAATCCATGTTGGGAGGATACGTACATGACACCTAACGGCAACCGCTACCTCTGATACTAACTTAGCTGACTCTGTAGCATCACATGGCCTTTTTAAACCTAGCTCAAAACGGATCTCCATTCTTCCTCCTCTAGATTTAGTTAACCTGTCGAGCATTATCCCTGATGTTTGTTTCCTCTTGCGCCTAGGTGCTAGTCCAACAACAAACATAGGAAGTGTTAGTGCACATCAAACTGTGAGACTACATATAAAGAAGCATGCAACTGTAACTTGACTCCAGCAACTACCTTCTTGTTGTTGAAGCTCACAAGGTTCGTCCGATATTGCCAACTCGTCTTGTGTCAAGAGTGCTTGGGAAGTAGTGTCAGGTGGCAAGGGAGCTTGAGAACGTGTTGCTAGCTCATTTGACGCACGAGTATGTCGTGCAGCTGGTAGTACTGTGGTAGGTGTTACAAGAACTAGGGTTGTCTCTGCTTGTTTGGTGGCAGCTATTTGTTTCTGTTTGGCTTTTTTTGTAGTTCGTGTAGCATGGGATGCCGTGTTTGTAGAATTTTCCACTGGACTTTCACCTTCTATTGCACCATCAGTACCAGCAGAATCTGCCGGATTCATCCGCTTCTCATTCCCTGCCATTCTCTGTTTGTTCCTCTTTCTCTGTGCCATGTTAAGTCAAGCCGACAAGAAAATGGAATAAAATTTAGTTCTTCAGAACAAATTGATGCGTGATGCAGACGAATAAAACTTTGATGTTAGACAACCACATGATAGGAGGATGTAATATGTATGAACAATAGGACGGAAGAGATAACTAGAACTATGATGTGTAAACTAAGAAGAAGACATTTCACCAAATTAGAAGCAATGCAATGGAAGGTAGACACCATATGAAAGATGCTACAAATATCGCTCTGCCAAGTTAACAGTGTCTTAGCATAAATGGCATTTAAACAAATGTGAAGCAGTACAAGAAATAAATCATATGCAAGATGCAAACAACATCACACTACCATGTTAGAGGTCTCTCGTCATTAGTGCCATTGCATATTCACACCATTGCACATTCACAGCTTATGATGTGTAAACTAAAGAGAAGGCATTTCCACAAATTAGAAGCAATGAAAACTAGACACCATATGAAAGATGCAAATAATATCACTCTACCAAGTTAAAACTGTCTCGTCATAAGTGCCATTTCAACAAATTAGTAGTACAAGCTAGAAAAGAATGTGAGATGTAACCTATATCACACTCCGAAGTCAAACATGTCTTATGATAAGTGATTGTTGCAGGTTACACAACAGTAGTAATTTGATGTAAGAACATGGTGTGATAGACAGATATTGTATGTTCTAGAAACAGGAACACATGTCTTATTCAAGTATAATGTGTAAAGTAAGCAGATGGAATTCAAAATAATTAGAAGCAATACAAGCTAGACATCACACATAACATGCAACCACATATAACAGTGCCAAGTTAGAGGGAGCACCAGTGATGCTCCACTAGGGGAGACGTGCTCATCATAAACACAACTTTGTTGAGTGTCTATGCATGTGTTGTCTTGGAAATCATCTTGGGGGTGTGGAGGAGTAGAAACTGTAGAGGCCCTCCATTTGGAAGGAGCACCTTTATCCATTGCCTTGCTAACTTCCTTCCGCTTTATTGATTTCGAATTGTCAAGTAAAACCGACAAGAAAAGGCAATAAAATTCTCTCTTCAGAACTCATTCATGCATGATACTGACAATCACTACTTTGATGTAAGGCAAACACATGATACCAGGATGGAATATGTACGAAAAATAGGACGGCATGGCATGTTCACAACTGTTTGTGTAAACTAAGCAGAAACCATTCCAGCAAATAAGAAGCAATGCAAGCTAGACACCACATGAAAGATGCAACCAATATGACTGCCAAGTTAAAAGCGTCCCATCATAAATGGAATTTCAACAAATTAGAAGCAGCGCATGCTATAAATCATATGAAAGATGCAACTAATATCGCACTACATATACTAAAGGTGTCTCGTCATATTGATTGATGCGGGATACAAAATAAAACAATAGTTTTATGTAAGGACATGCTTAATAGACAGATGTACTATGTACTAAATACAGGAAGGCATGTCACATTAACAGATATAATTTCACATTTATAGGAGTATAAGCTAAGCAGACTAGCACATGCAGTTTAACCAGATTGGAAGAATTACAATCTAGGCACCATATGCAACATGCAACCACATATCACGCTGCCAAGTTAGAGCAAGCACCTGCAATGCTAGTGTAGGGGAAATGATGTAATTGTCGTGGAATTATAACGTCAGATGTCCTTGTGAAAGGACTTAGTCGTGGAGCCATCGCAACGGGTTAGCTTGAAGGGGTTAAGCCGGACAAGGGACACGAGAGTTATACTAGTTCGGCCCCTTCGATGAAGGTAAAAGCCTACGTCTAGTTGTGACGGGATTGATTGGGTTTCGATGATCAGGGAGCGGAATACGCTTGCCTGAGTCTCGAGTTGTTGTCTGTTGTCCCTAAACCGCCGCTGGGTCGCCCCTTTATATACATAGGTTGACACCCGGCCGGTTTACAGAGTCCCGAGGCCGACTCATACAAAGTGTCTGGCTCAGTCTCTCCTTTCCTAACTTATACTATAAGTTTACATAGTCATGGCGGTTTAGCACTATGGGCCCTAATCCGCCCTTGGGCTTCGGGCTTCTATGCTTCTTTTAGTAAAGCGCCATCTTCTGGATCTTCATGGGCTTTAACATAATCAAGGGTGAACCGGACCCTCCTGGCCGGTTTAAACTTAGTAGCTATATCCTCCACATTAGGCCCCAGATTGATTTGAATTTGTTCATGTCAATCTTCAATACTTCAAATATTTCTTGCAGGCATCTTCTTGTACTTTCGTAAACCGCCATATTGTCTTCTCCTAAAACTTTGTAAACCGCCGTGATGTCATCTTCTGAACGCAGCAATGGTCCATCATGACATCATCTCTGTAAACAATAATTTAAAAAGATTCCCTTCACTTAATGGTTATCCCGAAAATCGAGGCGACAGGCGCACTTATCCTGCCGTTTCAGGCTCCTTGATTCCCGCGCCTGCCGTTTTACTCTCTCCTCTATAAATAAGGTCTGAGGGCCCTTCTCTCTTTTCCCCTTTTGCCTTCTTCTTCCTCGCGACGCCCAAGCTCTGGAGCTCCGCCCTCGTCCGCGACCTTCGAGATCTGCATCAACAAAGGCCGCTGCATCAACCTGAAACGGACCAGACTTTAGTCATCTTTCCTCCGCAGTAGATCTGCAGTGGTAAGCTTCCTTTCTCCTTCGTCTTTAGATCTGTTTCTAGGGTTCCCAAGTTCTTCCGCACAGTTCTTCATCTTTCTTTGTTCTTCTATCTGCCGCGACAAATTTTTACCCAGTAATAGTGTAGATCTCATGCGGTAGGTGCCCTTCGTCCATTTTTAATGCTAGCAGATCGTTCTTTTACCTCTGTAGAGTACATGGCCTTCCCTGCCCTATTTAGCTCCTTTAGAACTCAGATAAAAACTGCTTTACAGATGTTGGTAGATCCAAATAAATTTGACCATTGCGTGAAACCTGTTTATGTCAATACTTAGCAGAAATTTCGAATTCTGGCCATTCTGCCTACAGGCAGTTTAACTCCTTAATAGTCAATCCGCCATATAGCATTAGCCCTCTCTTAAACCGCCAACTGAACTTCCACAACATTCTTCTCCGCTTTAACACTGAATTAGATACCTTAAACCGGCACTGTTTTTTTCAGTTTCTCTTTTCGGAATGTCGAAGCAATTTTCTGCTTGCAACTGGGTCCCATCCCGTATCACAGAGACACAGATCAATGGTTATGTCACCACCGGTGCCTTAGCCTCAAAGAGGGCTCTCCACTGGCGAGTTCCGGAATCGGAATGTCCACCTAAACCTCAAGAAGGAGAGGTAATTGTTTTTATGCAACACTTAGACCGGGATTCAGTCCGCCCAGATCAAAAAATTTCCGGGATGTCCTCGCAAGCTTCCAACTCCACCCGCAAGATATTGGTCCAAACTCTGTGTCAAATATATGCAACTTTCAAGTATTCTGTGAAGTCTATCTTCAAGAAGAGCCAACCGTGGAGTTGTTCCGGGATTTCTTTCATCTGAACCGCCGCACAGAATTCTCAGATGGCCCCAACACAGAGCTTGGTGGTGTGTCAATTCAAAAAAGGAAAGAAGTTGATTTCCCTCATGCCAAACATCATAGCCATCCTAAAGATTGGAACCAGACCTGGTTTTACTGCCGGAACACTGCTCCTGATGGGAAAATCCCTTGCCGGGCTACCGCCCTCATCGGCTTAGCAATGGCCACCCACTGCCTCCACGTTTAACCGCCGCAGAATGGAAGAATTTCGCTCCTCAACTCGCCAAGCTCCGGGCTCTGATGGCCAACGGTTTAACTGGCATTGATCTTTTCTGCTGCTGGGTTTCTTGGGGCATTCTGCCTTTGAGCCGCCGCCCCGGATTGATGCATGAGTATACCGGCAATGTAAAAGACCCTCAACGATATCATGAAGTAGTAATGGCCGACCTTGAAATCACCGAATGTGTAAAGAAGATGCTTGATGAACCAGTCTCTGCATGTAGCCAAACCAGTCTGGCTCCGTTTTACGTCTCCAATAAACCGCCGTCGGTAAGTTCATGTACATACTTCACTGACTTACTTCCGTATTGACTGTCTACTAACCTTTCTCTGCCTTAATCTCAGGCCAACAGCTCTTTCTGGAAACGGACTAAACCGGCCCGTGCTCCTCGTGTAAAAACCAAGGCCACCAAGAAGCCTGGAAAGAAGAAAACCGCCGAATCTTCTGATCCACCGGAGGAGTAAGAATCAGATGCTGAGGTAGAACTTGACTCACTTGGCTCCCTTTTCGTATATCTTATTGACAATGACACTCTTCAGGATGACGCTGAGGCCATCCATGCAGATCATGTTGAGGTAATTCTTCTTTCTTCCGACTCAGATCCTGTGCCGGTTCAAAGAATGCGCCGTACAGTCCGGAAAGTAAAACAATCTCACCCCCTTGCTCATTTGGATCCAAAATTTTCTTTGAAGAAACGGCAAGCGGAAGAACGTCGCACAACCCGGCATAGTGGTCAACAAATCACTTCGTCCGGTTTAGCTGATACACCCTCCTAAAAACACCGTCCAGAGGTGATTTGTTCTCCTGAAAAACAATATCCTTTAAAAGGTTTCTTCCGATGCCCTCTCAATCCGTCTGACCCGAATTACCAGGCTTCTTCCAGCTCGTCTGGCGGTTCATCGACCACCCAATTGCCTCCTCTCAAAGTTGTCGTTGGGTAAGTGTTACCTGATTTATAACTTTATTTGTCGGTTTACCATACTCTAACCTTTGATGTTATAGCGCCAAAGCTCGATTAAGCAAGAAGGCCAAGACCAGTGACCCTACTGTTGAAGTTGATCTGGAAAATACGCCCGAGCATCAGGACGAACACCCAGAAGTTGCCATGGACAACTCTGCTGGGCCGAATCGAGATGGTAATGCTAACCCGCCAGAAGTTGAACCGACTTCAGAAGTTGACAATTCACATCCTCCTGCTCTGCCAAGCCCAGCAATGGAACAACGGGACTCAATTGCTGATCCGCCAGGTCCAATTATCAAACCGCCAAGACCTTCTACGAAAGTGCCAAGTCCAGTTCAGAATATTGATTCTTCCAGCCCGGCCAAGGATGATGATGTTGTTGTTATAGGCACTGCATATAACGCCCCTGGTAATCCGGTTGTTCTGTCAAAGCACACTGCTAAGGATGAATTTGCTGCCATGAACAAGGGGAAAGGGAAGACTGATTTGTCTGCTTATACCGATCTCACTGCTCAAGATCTTCATTCCGGCTTTCTGAACCGGCTGTATACAAGCCGCGACTTTGAAGCCGGTTTAGTAAATCTGATGAAGGAGCGCTATGAGGTAAACATTATTGCTTCTTGTTCCATACCTTCAGTGCATTGTAGCCCCCAAGGGCCGGTTTGTCTTGAAAAAGTCAAACCTGGACTTCATATACTTCATGTGGTAAGTTGGGAAATTTTCTTTGTCTGATCAAACACACATTAGCCCCCAAGTGCCAGGATTAAAAATTGTATTAATCCTTGGGACTTCAAATACCCGCATAAAAAATGATCCGCATTAGCCCCCAAGTGCCAAGTGTATAACTGGTTATATGCTTGGGACTTTGAAAATATATTAACATGCTCTCTTACCTTTGCAGAGTGAAATAAATCAACAATTCTCGCAAATTGCTGATCTTCGAGAAAATCTTGAAACCCAACAAACAGAAACCATCAAGGCCAAGGAGGAGCTGAAAACTGCCTTGACCACCATGGAGAAGCTTAAAGAATGGTTTAAGTCTGAACGGGCCAACTGGGACACCGAGAAGGCTGGACTGGTGAAGCGGGCGGAGACTGCTAAAGCGGCTCTTGAACCGGTGGCAGAAGAATTGTCTGGACTGAAGCGCCAAATCAATGCCATGACCTCTGCCATATTTGGTAAGTAGTGGTTGCCAAAAGTTGTATCTCTTTTATATTTCATCATTTTAACATGTATTTCCTGAACTGATATAGGGAGTCGCATTGCTCACCTAGGTTCTGACATTCGGAAGAAGCTTAAAGCGGCATATACACTGATTGAACAGCTGTATACCGGCGCTCAATGGGTTATATGCGCAACTTCATATGATAATGCGGCACCAACACTTATCAAAGATACGCTGGATCGTCTCTGAATGACGCCAGCGCAAATAGAAGAGATGAAGCGATCCGCTGCTTGGGCAGGCACTTTGCTGGCGCTGACTCGAGCCAAGGCATGGATAACTGATCTTGATCCGGCTGATATATCCAAAGGCTTCCCCAGTGCACAAGAAAATGGCGAAGAATTTGACAATGACGCCCTCAAACGGATAACAAGGGAGATGCGTCCTTTGGCGAGTCAACTAGCAGAAGAGGCGAACCTGACGGTTCACCGATCTTTCTATGATGCAAACAACAAACGGGTTGAAGCTGTGATTCCTGAAGTGCCGAACCTCATTCCACCAATCCGTAAGCACACTTATGCCACTGACGTTGATCCGGCTGAGCTTATAAGTGAAGAGGCTGTCTTTCAGGCCTTGACCCGGATTGACTGGACCACCAATGACTCCCAGTCATTGGATGAGGAGGAGGCTGAACCGATGCCAGATGACCCATCTACCTCACGTTAACCCGGTGATGAAGCTTAATCCGTCAAGGCGGTTGATATTTCAGGAACAATCCATGAATAATTACATATTTTGGGCCTTGGAGTGCCATGTAATAGGATAGCAAAAAACTTATGATGATCTGCAGCCATCGTGCAAGAGATATTTTGCATGGATCCGCCATATCAATGTCAATTTTGTTCCAAGTATCATAATATGCAATTCATGTATTCATAAAAAGACAAAGGGTCCTGGCGGTTTACCGCCGGACGGGTCATAATGCCCAAAATAGGCCGGATTGATAATCAAATCATAAAAATATGAAATTATACATACCGGTAGTATAAGATCCCTGGTTAGTTGGCTGGCCAACTTGAATTGCGATAAGGGTGAAAAAACCCAAATCTGAATTATTTGTATCTCCATCATTTTCTGATGTCGTAGATTAAGTCATACCGGGTGATGATTTACGCCAGATGATCCGGGCTGTTGACAGGAAGTCAACGCCAAGCCCGGTTAAGAAACTCTGGTTTAAAATGAAGGTCTGTCAACGTGTAGTTGCAAACCAAGCCGGTTTAAGGAAACCGGGCGAAGAAGATGATAGATCAAGCCAAGAAAAATCGGTTTAACATAAAATGCAGCCAAAACTCAAATGAAAACCGTGTAGTCGAGGCTTTTTGGGGGCTGCCAGGCCCAAATGCGAGGCTTTTTGTGGGCTGCCAGGCCACTGAGTTGAACCATTTAACAAAGCCTTTTAAGATGGACCTCCAACTAACCAATCACCGTTTTAACTTTGACAAGTGCAGGGTCTCAAGGAGAGTAACTGTCAAACGTTCGGAGGGCCGTGCTAGGATGACCTGGATAGGAGTGTCTTACTTGATGAAGGCAGGTTAACCCGGGGTTTTAGGTAAATATACCAGGCTTCCAAGCTGTGGGTCGATACCCAGCTACAAGGGTCCATTCAGACTTCTTGGTATTGGACCAAGGAGCCCCCAAGTAACGTGATGAGCTATGCTCATTAGGTGCCTATGTTTAAGTTGTGCATAGCATCGAAACTCTCTTTGGCCCTTTGAGTGTGAAGCTCCCAAGCTTTGTGGCGTGATAGCCGGTTTAACGGGTAGTACTTCTACTTTGTCAGCTGAAGCCCCCATGTAGCTCAAAGAATATTTGAGAAAAAACAGCAGAGGCCCCGCTTTAAAGCAAGGATGCTGATTTATTTATTGATGACAATATATACATTGTCAAAATATGTACATAAAAAAGAGCCTGTGGCTCAAGTGTAGTAAGGCCGGAGGAGAGCTATGTTCCAGGGCCGCCGGGTCTCCTCCTCAGATTTGCGTGAGTCATCTTGAACGTTAATGAGGTAGTATGATCCGTTGTGCAGATTCTTGCTAACCACAAAGGGTCCTTCCCATGGCGGGGATAATTTGTGTATGCCGGTCTGATCCTGGATAAGCCGAAGCACCAAGTCACCTTCTTGAAAGGCTCTTGTCCTAACCCGACGGCTGTGATAACGCCGCAGGTCTTGTTGATAAACCGGCGAGCGTGCCAAAGCCATATCCCGCTTCTCATCTAGCAAATCCAGTGCCTCTTGGCGGGCTTGCTCGTTGTCCGCTTCAACGTAATTAGCAACCCGGGGCGAATCATGACGTATATCACTTGGGAGAACCGCCTCTGCCCCGTAGACCATAAAGAAAGGCATGTATCCTGTTGATCGATTGGGGGTGGTGTTGATGCTCCACAACACAGAAGGTAATTCTTCCACCCAGCAACTCGGCGTCCGCTTCAAGGGAATCATGAGACGGGGTTTAAGACCCTTTAAGATTTCTTGATTAGCTCGCTCTGCTTGACCGTTGGATTGAGGGTGCACCATAGATGCTAGGTCAAGCCGGATGTGCTCTCTCTGACAGAAATCCTCCATCTCACCTTTGGAGAGGTTAGTACCATTATCCGTGATAATGCTATGTGGGTAGCCAAAATGGAAAATAATCTTTTTGAGAAATTGAACCGCCGTAGCTGCATCACAGTTGCTAACAGGCTTCGCCTCAACCCACTTGGTGAATTTATCAACTGCCACCAACAGGTGGGTCTTCTTGTCCCGGGAACGTTTAAAGGGTCCCACCATATCAAGCCCCCAAGTAGCAAAAGGCCAAGTGATGGGAATCATCCGTAGCTCCTGAGCCGGAACATGAGCTCTGCGTGAAATTTTTTGACAAGCATCACATCGCTTTACCAGATCCTCCGCATCAGCATGAGCTGTCAACCAGTAAAACCCGTGACGAAAAGCTTTTGCAACCAGGGACTTTGAACCGGCATGATGACCACAATCCCCTTCATGAATTTCCCGGAGGATCGCTTGGCCTTCCTCCGGAGAAACACAACACTGAAATACGCCTGAAACACTACGGCGATGCAACTCGCCATTGTGAATAACCATGGGCTTAGAGCACCGGACTATCTGTCGGGCCAGGACTTGATCATTTGGTAGCTCACCCCGGCTCATATATGCCAGATATGGAACCGTCCAATCCGGCACGAGGTGTAAAGCGGCCACCAGTCGCGCCTCCGGATCAGGAATAGCCAGATCCTCTTCTGTTGGCAATTTAACAGACGGGTTATGCAAGATATCTAAAAAGGTGTTAGGAGGTACCGGTTTACGCTGAGATCCGAGTCGGCTCAAAGCGTCTGCCACTTCATTTTTGCGCTGATCAATATGCTCCACCTGGTAACCTTTGAAGTGACCCGCCACAATATCTACCTCACGCCTGTAAGCCGCCATGAGTGGATCCTTAGAATCCCAAGTACCAGAAACTTGCTGAGCCACTAGAGCAGAGTCTCCGAAACAACGAACCCGAGTTAAGTTCATCTCTTTAGCCACACTGAGACTATGAAACAGAGCTTCATACTCAACTGCATTGTTAGTACAAGGAAACATCAAACAAAGGACATAGAAAATTGTATCACCGCGAGGGGAAGTTAGGACAACTCCAGCCCCCGAGCCTTCCAACTGCCTTGATCCATCGAAATGAATAGTCCAGTACGTATTATCCGGCTTCTCTTTCGGTGCTTGCAACTCGGTCCAATCATTGATAAAGTCCACAAGAGCCTGAGACTTGATGGCTGTTCGAGGTACATATTTCAAACCATGTGGACCAAGCTCAATTGCCCACTTGGCAACCCGGCCAGTTGCTTCTCTGTTTTGGATGATATCGCTCAAGGGATCAGAACTAACCACGGTGATGGGGTGACCTTGAAAATATTGCTTGAGCTTTCGGCTGGCCATAAAAACCCCATACACCAACTTCTGCCAATGCGGATAGCGTTGCTTTGATTCGATCAGAACTTCACTGATGTACTATACTGGTCACTGAGCCGGATACTCCTTCCCAGCCTCTTTACGCTCTACCACAATTGCCACATTGACCGCTCGGGCATTAACAGCCACATATAATAGTAAAGGCTCATGATCAACTAGGGCTGCGAGAACTGGCGGTTCAATCAACTGTCGTTTTAACTCCTCAAAGGCTGCATTGGCTGCATCACTCCAGACGAAATCATCCGTCTTCTTCAGCATCTAATACAAGGGAATGGCCTTCTCACCCAGACGACTGATAAACCGGCTGAGGGCTGCAATCCGGTCTGCGAGACACTAAACATCATTGATACATGTCGGTTTAGCCAAAGATGTGATTGCCTTGATATTTTCCGGATTAGCCTCAATGCCCCTGTTAGACACAAGAAAACCGAGCAGCTTACCTGCCGGAACACCAAAGACACACTTATCCGGGTTAAGCATCATCTTGTAAACCCGGAGGTTGTCAAACATCTCCTTGAGATCAGCTATCAATGTCTCTTTTTCCCTGGATTTCACCACAATGTCATCCACATAGGGAACATTACGCCCAATCTGCGTGTGAAGACAATTTTGCACACAACGCTAATAAGTTTCCTGAGCACTCTTGAGCCCAAAGGGCATAGAAACATAGCAGAAGGCTCCAAAGGGAGTGATGAAGGCTGTCTTCTCTTGGTCCTTAACTGCCATTTTGATCTGATGGTACCCTGAGTAAGCATCCAAAAAACTCAGGCGGTCACAACCCGCCGTCGCATCAATGATCTGATCAATACGCGGGAGAGCAAAAGGATCGTCCGGGCAAGCCTTATTTAAGTCCGTGTAGTCCACACACATGCGCCAAGTCCCGTTTTTCTTAAGAACCAGCACCGGATTAGCCAACCATTCAGGATGAAACACTTCAACGATAAACCCAGCAGCCAACAGCCGGGCTACATCCTCCCCAATTGCCTTGCGTCTCTCTTCATTAAAGCGACGAATAAATTGCTTGCCCGGTTTAAACTTCGGATCAATATTAAGAGTGTGCTCAGCGAGTTCCCTCGGTACACCTGGCATGTCAGAAGGCTTCCATGCAAAGATGTCCCGGTTCTCATGGATGAACTCGATGAGCGCGCTTTCCTATTTTGGATCCAGATTAGTGCTGATGCTGAACTGCTTGGACGAATCGCCAGGTACAAAGTCAACAAGCTTCGTCTCGTCAGCCGGTTTGAAGTGTAGGGTTGGGTCATGCTCAGTGGTGGGCTTCTTCAGAGGGGTCATATCAGCCGGATCAACATTCTCCTTATAAAATTTCAACTCCTCTATAGCACAAACCGACTTAGCGTAAGCCGCATCACTCTCTTCGCAATCCAAAGCGATTTTCTGACTTCCATGAACCGTGATGGTTCCTTTGTGACCCGGCATCTTGAGCTGCAAGTAAATATAACAAGGCATGGCCATGAATTTCGCATAAGCCGGTCGTCCGAACAGTGCGCGATACGGGCTCTGGATTCTCACCACCTCAAAAGTCAATGTCTCAGACCAGGAATCATGTTCATCCCCAAACACAACTTCCAAGGCAATCTTGCCAACTGGATATGCTGACTTTCCTGGTACCACGCCATGGAACACATTATTGGACGGTTTAAGATTCTTATCTGTCAACCCCATTCGACGGAATGTCTCATAATACAGAATATTAATACTGCTTCCTCCATCCATGAGTACTTTGGTGAACTTGTAACCTCCCACCTGAGGTGCCACCACCAGAGCTAGCTGACCCGGATTGTCAACCCGGGGCAGATGATCCTCCCTACTCCACACGATAGGTTGTTCCGACCACCGCAGATAGCGTGGAACTGCCGGTTCAACCGCATTGACTGCCCTCTTATGCAGCTTCAGATCACGCTTGCACAGACTAGTGGTGAATACATGATATTGTCCACCATTCAGCTGCTTCGGGTGACTCTGGTAACCCGATTGTTGCTGATTCCCTTGACCACTCTATTGGTTATTGCCACCTTGGTTGTTCTGGTTACTATGATTATTCTGAAACCCAGAGCTTGAACCGCCACCACCATGAAAACCAGGACCTGAACCACCGTATAGTTAGGCACCTTACGCGGTCCCTTGAAATCCTTGGGTAGACGCACGTTACGGAGAGCCGGAATAAGGCACGGTACTCCCCAGGAACTGAAAGCAAGCCCGGTGCCTCTGTCAACCGACACTGTTGGCTGAACCGGGGCGTGTTGATAACGATCCAAAGCGCCATCCCTTCGAGCCCTGCCATGGTCCACTGCCTCCTGAGCATTGCGACGCCGCGCGCTGCTAGACACCTCTAGTTCGTCCATCCGCCTGCTATAACTTGGGCTCGGACGGGGGGTTGAATGGATCTTGTCCCGGCTATATGAATAAGCCTGCTGCTGTACTACGGCGGTTTGAAGAAGATCTCTCGCCCGCCGTGTCTCAACTGCCTCTATTGAATCTCCTTCCATTGGAATGGCTACCAAGCGTGAAGCCGCAGCAATCATGTTATCCAGGGGGCTCGAAAAGTGACCCGGTGGTGTAGGCACATACTGTGGCGGGTTAACTGTCCGTCGGGGTAGCTCCGTTGCCGCGGCTGATCCGGGGCGATCCTCGGCGCTTTGGCTCGGTCTGCGGCTTCCGGATTGCTCGGCCAGCGCCTGGGGTCTGAAAGAGATTTAACCCTTCGTAAACCGGCGGTAGGCGCAACCGATACTTCCTTCGTAACACCTCCTCTGACGCGGTCCTGTCCAGCATGAGCCAGTAATTCTGTGCTTGTATCTGCTGTGGTTGAGCATTCAAAGCGGCATGTTCCTCAGCCATCCTATTATCCTCAGCCACCAAGTCTGCCTTAGCCTGCGTAATCTGCTCCTTCAGCCTCACAACCTCCGCATTGTGGTGATCCTGCATATCTGGGGTGACTGTCGCGGTTAACAAGGTCGCCCAAGCGTACATTAAACCGGAGAGAACCTGCGCCAGCCGGCGCGCCAAGGTACCTGCCGTGGCCGCTGATCCGGTAGTCATTGCTGCGGTCGATGAAGACTGTAACACAGGCTGCGTGCCGGCCATGTAAATAGCAACCCGGCTCGGCGCTTCAGGGAGGTCAGGAATACTGTTCCATCGGAATGTCCCTCGGGCATACCATCATGAATCTGGTACAAGGACTCGATTTCGCCAGTAGATGACTCGCTGTCGGAATATACCGCCGTGTCACCCTCAGACACCGGTTCAGATCCGATCCCATGGACGCATTCTACGAACGCACGCTTCACAGCGGGCGTAACCCGGGCTGGACTCGCACGCTGAGCCGTCTCGACGAGGTCGGTGTAGATGTCTGGCTCAGGGCCCGGTTCGCCGATCTTGCCAATGAAGACATGAATTCCGCCAAAGGGGACCCAGTACCCGTACTCGATGGAGCTAGCCTCGGGGCCCCATCCTTTGTCGTCGATGTAAAGCTTGCCGCGATGACTTTTGGTCATCCGGCCGATCACGTACCCCTTAAGTCCTTTAGAGCAGCCCTTCAAGAACTCGACACCATCGTGCGATAGCCCCACGGTGGGCACCAACTGTCGTGGAATTATCACGTCAGATGTTCTTGTGAAAGGACTTAGTCGTGGAGCCATCGCAACGGGTTAGCTTGAAGGGGTTAAACCAGACAAGGGACACGAGAGTTATACTAGTTCGGCCCCTTCGATGAAGGTAAAAGCCTACGTCTAGTTGTGATGGGATTGATTGGGTTTCGATGATCAAGGAGAGGAATACGCTTGCCTGAGTCTCGAGTTGTTGTCTATTGTCCCTAACCCGCCGCCGGGTCGCCCCTTTATATACACAGGTTGACGCCCGGCCGGTTTACAGAGTCCCGAGGCCGACTCATACAAAGTGTCTGGCTCGGTCTCTCCTTTCCTAACTTATACTACAAGTTTACATAGTCATGGCGGTTTACCACTATGGGCCCTAATCCGCCCTTGGGCTTTGGGCTTCTATGCTTCTTTTAGTAAAGGGCCATCTTCTGGATCTTCATGGGCTTTAACATAATCAAGGGTGAACCGGACCCTCCTGGCCGGTTTATACTTAGTAGCTATATCCTCCACAATAATCAACTATAGAGCTACGTTCACTATCTTCATCTAGCATTTCTGTTTCTTGAGAATCATGTGGGAGGCTGACGCTGCATTCTTTAAATGAGGAGTAGTCCCCTTGCCTGCCTGCCTCGTCATAAGTGATTGATGAGGGATCCACAAGAACATTAGTTTGATGTAAGAACATGGTTAATACACAGATGTACTAGTATGTACCAAAAACAGAAAGGCATGTCATATTCAAAGGTATAATGTGTAAGCTAAGCAGATGCAATTTAACCAAATTGGAAGCAATACAAGCTAGACATCCGGCTGGAGTGGTGAACATGATCATCTAGGACCTGAGAGCCTGGTGGGAGGCGGGCTGCTTCGCCACCATCGCGGCTTTTTAGTTGGCTTCTAGGTGATGCCTGTCTTTGCTGGGCTTGTCACTGGCTCGGCCAGTGCCCTGACTAGCTATTTGTCTTCTGGTGCTCACGGGATGGTGGTTCATGTAAAAAATATCTTTCCTTATCTTAATAAAGACCGACTTCAGCCTTTCGAATACAAGCTAGACACCAACATGAAACCACATATGACACCGCAAAGTTAAAGCAAGCACCTGGGATGGTCGTTCATTGCGAGCGAGGTCATGAACTACAGAGCTACGTTTACCGTCTCCATCTACTGACACTGCACCCTTTATAGCATTGTAACGTGTTTGCCTACCCGTATACCAAGCTGGAGCGACTTCTCTCTTTTCTTTGCCGCTTCTCTTTCGGTAGGAGAGTCTGAAATACCCTTGCATAAAAACACAATAGTGAGAGTATGGGTGAAGTGTGTGCAGAACTAGTGCACTGTAAAAGTAGCAGATAGCAGGTGGCTTAAAAATAAATGACAGGAGACATATGATAGCTCTACAATATTGCATGGCAAACAAAATTAGATTCTACTCCGTATGATTTTGTAATATATGAGCACAGGAAATGCAGGTACTCCTCCAGCACACCACCACAGGTGGTCATATCTAAGATAACAGTCGACTGAAAATAAATAGGTCAGTCGATTTTTTTAATGAACCGTCTGATCTATAAGGAACGGGCAGATGGCCTTCGTCTACCTCCCGCCAGTCACTGTTGACGATTTTTCACGAACCGCCAGCGACCACCGGCCCAGAACCGTGCCTCTGCCGCCCTGCCCTCCCATCGACCTCACACCACCGCCGTGCTTGGCAGCGCTCCCAAGCCATCCCTTTAATCCCGGCCGACCTCCAGATCGGCCGCCAGTAGCTCTAGGCTGCACACGCCCGTAAGATAAAAACCAAGGCGCTGCTTCCCCAGCGTAATAATCGTACTAGCGCCTGTTATGCCGGGGAATGCTTCCGTTAATTGGGAATCAACTGGCGAGAAATTGAAATTCAGGGGGGCGATGGACCTCTAGCTAAGGTGAAATAGTATATGAGGAGAAACCTTGTGCATCGCAAGTTACTAGGAACATCTAGTATCAAGAAGAAGCGGTCAACTAGTGTCTTCTGTGGGATGAATACCGTGCAAGCAGAGACGTAAGATTTGCACGAATAAGGGAAGAGGAGTACCTTCTTTGGTTGCTGGTGTGGTCACCTCCACATGTCGCGCCGATCTTCTTGTTTTTACCGAGGAAACCGATGTTCTGGAGGGTGCAGGCTTGGACGAACCAATGGACAAATTGTTGACTGTGTTGCCGTGGCTGTATGTCGGCGGAGGGGAAGCAGATCCGAGGCGGAGAAGGACGGCGTAGCAGGAACAGCTCCGGTGCGGTGGAGGGTGGCGAAGTTGGAGCAGCAGCGGTGAGGCACAGGATGGCGTGGTTGAACTGGCTCAGGTACGAACGGCTCGGCCTCGGCTTCAACTACTAGCCGTGGAGGGAGTTGCGGTTGAGGTTATGGTAGACGACGACGTCGGGGTATCGGCTCCGGCGTGATGGAGGAGGGCGGCGGTTGATGGATGGGATGGGGTGGCGGACGGAGGACGCCGGGGTTTCGCGGCTGGTGGAGAGGTAGTTTGGGCGCCCACAGAGTACGAATGGGGAATCGGACGGGTGGGGGGAACCATGTTTCGGTCTGGGACGTGCTGGTTTTTGGCTTTTTTGAACAGAAGATGGAAAGCGCTTATTTGAAATTTGGGGAAAGTACAAACTTTGCCCCCCTCTTAAATTTCAGACCTACTGCGGGTCGGGGGTAGGATGGTAATCCCAGGTGTCCCAAATAGTGGGCGGGAGCGATTTCGGCCGCGCGCATGTGTGCTTAGGCGACCATTGTGTATGAATGTTTTTCGGAGGCGGTTGCGTGGCATCTAGATGAAGCTACAAACCTACCCCGGTTTAGACCTTTGGACGTCGGGCCGGTAGGTTTCACAGGTCGGAGTTATTAGAAAAGTAATTTCCTTGTACTACCAAACATTGGTCTCAGCGGTTTCGGGCGAGTAGAGGCTCTTTTGGTGCTTCGTTCGAAATTTTGAAACACAACCATTCACGTTTAGAGTACTCTTGAACTATGAGGATTGACCTAAATAGACAATGTTATATTTGACCTTGTATGTTTGAAAACCTCATTAAATTATCCGCTTCCTTCTGAATTGTGACACTTGAAAATCCTATAACTACGATTATTTTGGAATGGAGGAGCTAAATTTGAATCTATTTTGTACACGACTACATATGCTATTATGTACAAAATCAGAGCAAAGATTGGTACCCCCATAGTTTAGGTACGGTTTACAAATGCCATGATATCAAATTCAGATAATTGAATGGACTTCATGTTGAATTCGATTTTTTTAAAACCACCTTAGGTTGAATTCAATTGTATACTAGTTCATAGGTAGCTATTTATAAATGTCCATTGTGTAACTTTCGTATGTATAATGTGCTTTACACACACAACATGAACTATACTCACGTTTATATTCGATTGCTAAAGCGATGCATTGTCTGGAGTTCAAAATACTAACTATGTGGATCAATTGTGTCGAATAATAACATAGACATGCTCAAATTCGATAGAACCTAGATGTCTGATGGATCAATGACCGCTCCTTACGCGAATTGCAAATATCATGATCCCATCCTAATATTTGGATACAATTTATATATTTAATCAATGTGTAGAGCAGTCTTTTACGTGTAGTTTCACTCTCCATCGGTGGTCTCTCACACATGCTCACACACTCTCTCTCGAGGTGTCTTTCTCGCACACATTCTCTAGATATAACCCTCCCTCCCTCTCGTAACCATTTACAACTGTTTTCACTAACCTTTATCATAGGCACTCTTCCTCTCCCAAACATACACACGCACAATCCTCATCGACCCTTTCTATATACATGGACCTGCCTACGTGTCTCATGTACGCACATTATCTTTACGCCTGTCTCTCACGCATTATCTCACAGCTCTCTTCCTAATTGACGAGTATGATTCTAGTAGAGCATTCTGTAGGATGCCCCTTAAAGTTAGGTTGGATGAATAGTAATATCAGAGGTAGAGGGGTTACCTTAGTCCGAGAACCTAGGGTTACAAATCCTAGCCGGCTTTGTCAGTGGACACAGAGTCCTTCACAATTCTGCTGTCTTTGTCTTGTACGACTAGTCATCCATGGGTCTTCCTAAATGTGTCATGGGCCGACCAATGTGGCGCAGGACAGAACCGAACAAAGGGCCTCACCTCGACCCAGCAGACCTCACGCGGTGACACACCCTCTGCCCCCACGTCTCATTATCTTCTCACACCCACACATACCAACACAAACACCACACACACAGAAAAATTCTCCTGGTGCCTCTATTCCCTCCCCCCTTGCATATACACACTCAAGGGAATGGAATCTCTTGTCGTGGCGTCATATTCGTCTCTCTCTCTAGACCACCCTCATTTCTCGTGCTATCTCTCCCCCCCTCCCGTCGACCCCTCTATCCATGCCTCTCTCGAATACGTAATACACACACATACCTCTCTAGGCCCCGCCAAATGCATCAACTACACATTCACACATGTTACATCACGTACCCCATTGATCTAAAAAGCCCTCTCTTCACGTTTATTCCGCATACAACATTCCTTTTGAATAAAGTGTGGCCAAAAAATTATTTTAGAGTTTCTACATATATACAACATTACAAAGTTATATGGAGGAGTACGAACGCTAATTTGCATTGCATTGTGCCCACAATGATATTTATTCCGCACTGTGAATTTGTATATTTTTATACTATATACATAGTTAGTCATAATAAAGAGAAACGAAGAGCATCTCTCTCTCCATCGCATACCCCCCCCCCCCCCCCGTAGACCCTTTTACGTATGCACACAAAACTATCTCCATGTCCTTTAAAAGTAAGCCCCCAGAAAATTCACGCGTGTTTCATCTTTCTCTCGCGATATATGCAATGGCAATCATTGTATTTGAAGTGAAAGCACGATACATACATTGGACTTCATAATCCACTCATTACGGTCATCGTTTACGTTTAGTGGTTATTATACAGTCACGGACTCACCGTACAACTTTGTATTTGCTCATGACATGACTAGTTGATTAGTTGAGCGCTCCACGTGGCACCTGATCTAGTGTTCCATCACATTACCTCACTAACATCGTGCCCACCTGTTGACTTGTATCTACTCTACATCTACACTATTATAAAATACTTAAAATACACTCTTATAAAAAACAGAGTTGGTGATGATGGTGTGCCTGATATCCTACAATATAGGCCGTCCAGTTTATATCTGACGGATAGGAAAGAAACTATGGCAGTTTTGCAAAAAGGTACCCACACACCTCTCCCCATTTGCAAATAAGGCCTTCCCTCGTTCATCCTTTTCTCTCACAAGATAAACAAGTCATACAAATGCATCTTGATGTTACATGCAACGCACGGGCATCTTGCTAGTAAGAATGAAAACAAACGACAAAAAAATATTTTGACGGTGGTGCGAAGTCATGACCGCAGGCACAGCGGACAAGGTGGCCTTGTATTGGTATGCTGAGCCGTCTGTTTTAACACACATGAGCTGGTGTGGTGATTATACACACACACATGCATGCACACGAACTCCATCCACGCAACACTCACACAAACACTTGCACCCACGCACGCATGCAACACTCACACGTACACACGCAGCCACGCACGCACGCAAGATCACACGCACACACGCACGCATGCATGCACACACCAGTACACCACACGACGAACACACACTCTCACGCTCAAGTGCTCAACCTACACGTGCATGCGCAAATGTCAGGCCCTGACAGACACATACACAACTAGGTGATTCCCGCGGACGGGTTGGAGCCTTGTCGCGCCTGCGTAAATTTGTGTTTATCTGACCTTTTCCCTATGCGAACTGACAGGTGGGACCCACAAGGAATGCGGTCAATTTAACTAGTCAACATGGCGCCACACAGACTATTTGGCCGGTCAACAGAGTGCAATCCGATGCTGAACTATGAGCAAGTGACCGGATAATCACCACAAAATGTATATAGTGACCGTAATTAGCTTATTCTGAAGTTCGGTGACCGTACTACGCTTTTCTATCTATAGGCCCTCCAAAACTACATCTCTACACGTTCTCGCATGTTACATCTAATAACTATGCAATACAACACTACTACTACACTCTAACACAATAAATCATATTTGTTTTTAGTTTTACTAGATATCATATTGTTACTTATAATTATTCAGTTTGCATACATTAAAATTTCCTTTGAAATGTATGGCCAGTATCATCTACCGCGCGGGAAAAATCCCGCCCTTTCATGTTTAATCGGGTTTGTATCGATGGATCGTGCGACACAGCAAAACTATAGTACTATACAGTACAAGTGACAGTTCACTCGATCGTCGTGTCGTCCACTCCTCCGTCGTAAGAGTGGAGCGCTCGCTTTCATAAATCTTCTAGTCCCTTTCACCGACATGTGGGACATCAAGCTACCGGGTCCACGTGCCATACCGGAATATAGTGCAGAGCAGCCGGGGTGAAGCACCCCAGTCATTGCGCCGGCGTAGTAATGAGCAATGAGGCGTCAAATCACAAAGCTGCACCTTTCTTGCAGTTAAGTTGGAGGGACGAAGTAATAATGCTAAAAAAAGAAGTTGGAGGGACGAAGCAACCATCATTTCACTCATTGTTGAATCCGCTTCTCCCTCATCTTCTTCAACTTAACCACATGTTGCTTCTGCCGTTGTTCTGCCTCATGTGGGACGCGGATCAGCTTGGTCGCTTCTCCCTCATCTTCTTCAACTTAACCACGTGTTGCTTCTGCCGTTGTTCTGCCTCATGTGGGACACAGATCAGCTTGGTAAAGCACTGACACGTGGGACCGCATGTTAGCAATTCGCCAGGGCAACGTCCTCCGAAAATATGAAACCTCCCCGCCATCCGCGCGGCAAAATCACCTCCTTTTTACTAATCTTTGATTCTATAATTTTTTAGATCAATATAATTGAGATTTGTATAGATAGCACACAGGAGCAAAACCAAGTGGTACGGTTAAGGGCATCCACAATGTGTAGCCAAATGTGAAAATAGCTTTTGGCATCGTGGGAACCATTGTGGACGGCGTTGCCAAAGCTAAAAAGATGGAACCGAAGCTCCCTGATTGATTGATTGAAAGAATAGAAAAATGCAATGTCTCTCCTCTTTCTCCCATGCTTCGACGCATGTAGGAGTTGTACAGTATAGAGCACAGAGTCTACTCCCCTGTCCCTTCTATCACAAATCACAAAGCAGTGAGGCGTCAAATCACAAAGCACGGACGAAGCAACTATCATTTCACTCTTCGCCGACTCCGCTTCTCCATCGTCTTCTTCGAGAAACCATCTCACCGCACTAGTACTCCTAGTAGTAGTACTAGTAAAGGACTTCCTGGATGCAAATAAGGCGGTTGTCTCGGCTTGCAGGCGGCACTTGCGAATGACTTACCGTGGTCTCCCTCAATGGTGTTCTCCGTCGAACGCACTTCGCCAAACCACAAAAAAAAAGTCATCGACGTCACCGCAATGGGCAAGGAATTCAAATATAGTTACTACCTCCATTTTTTTTGTACACAAGGCCAGCATATCAAAATTACAATTTGCAAAGGGCCACTAACACTAATCGAGGCAAAATTGATGGGGTTAGAAACCAAGGACATTAATATCCCCTGCATGCATGCGGAAGTGAGAAGGTTCGTTCGCATGGCGCTGCATTAATCAAGCGATGAGGAGTGAGATGGTTAGCTCTTTGGTCTTTCGAGAAAAAAATACGCATTAATTGACACGTGAAACGAGATTATGTATTGAAGGAAAACCCCGCCTTTCTTTTTTAACACTAGTACTCCTAGTACGTACTACCTCCATCCTAGTTTATAGGTCCCTTTATAGTTTGTGCCAAATTTTGACTAAAGATTCAACTAACAAAATGTTAATGCATGTCATGACAAATTATCTCATTGGATTCCTATTTGAACATAGTTTTGAAAAATAAAATATTTGGTGACATGCGTGAACTTTTCTTAGTTTAATCTATGGTCAAAATTTGGCAGGAAATACAATGGGGACCAATAAACCCGGACAGAGGTAGTACGTACTTATCCTGTTTGGGTCTAGGCCTTGCATTGCCAAACTTCGCCACACATTTTTGCCAAGCTTGCCTAAAGTTTTCAAAATGAGAAGGAGGTACACTTGCGCACGGCTGTCGCGGTCGCACCGCACCCTCACACGGTCGCTCCTGCACGCCGCGATCGCACCGCACCCTCACACTTCGATCCTGCACGCCGCAAACCCAACCAAGGGAACGCACCCTCACTGACACATGCTGTCACATGTGAACAAACCAAACTCAGCCATCCTATCGCTGACACATAATTTTTGTTCATAGAGTATGTTTATCCAACCGGAGTATCCGTACGGCCCGTGCGGTGGTCTGTTGGGGAAGAAGAAGAGGTGAGGAAGAAGGAAAGAAGGGTTAGGAGACATAGGATATTCATCCAACCGCCTGAAATGGTAGACTCGGGCGACTTGCATAACAAATAGTATGTTTTTACATAGCAAAAGATCCATAATAATAAAAACAACAACATAAAGAAAAACTATCACTGCTCGCGGAAAGAGACGGCCTCGTCGTCTTTGGCTGCCGGCGCGAACCAGCCGTCGCTGCCGACGTGTGTCTCTGCACCGTGGTTGTCCTCGGCCTCCAGCTACTCATTCAAGCAGAGCGTGCGGGCGCTCTGCATGGACGAGAGCACAGCCCGGTTCAAGTCGAGGACGTCCGGTTCCACCTGCAGGAGGGCTTCGACGGCAGTGGCATCTGGCACTCCGCGTCGAGTCGAGCCTCCGCCGCCCGGTTCAAGTTCAGGACTTCCGGTTCCGCCTAAAGGAGGGCGTCAATGAGAGAGGCATCCGCGCGCTCTGCGTCGAGTCGAGCCTCTGCCGCCCGGTTCAAGTCTAGGACTTTCGGTTCCGCCCGCAGGAGGGCGTCGATGAGAGCGGCATCAGCGCCCTTTGCATCGAGTCGAGCCTCTGCCGCCCGGTTCATGTCCAGGATGTACGGTTCCGCCTGCAGGAGGGCCTCGATGGCACCGGCATCCGCGCGCTCCACTTCAAGTTGAGCCTCCGCCGCCCGGTTCACATCCACGACATCCGGTTCCGCCTGCAGGAGAGCCTCGATGGCAGCGGCATGTGCGCGTTCTGCGTCGAGTTGAGCCTCTGCCTTCCAGTCCTCCTTTACTATCGCCATGTTGAACCGCTGGTCCGCCTGCACCATGGGGGACTCGGACGCCGGCACGAAGTCGACGTCCATCGTCTCATACCCATCGGGGGCCTTCTGCGCCGCGACCTTTGCAGTGAACATTGGATCAGCTTCCTCCTCCTTGTAGCTTGGCTCCAGAGAACTCGAGGATTGGCCTGCTGCAAAGCGAGCTTGGGAACGGATGTCTGTGGCACCGACCGCCGCCGTGATTTCTGCGCGGCGCTCCGGCATCAGCATCTTGTAGTAAGTGATCTTGCGGTGCCCCATGGCTTTTCAGCGAACTAGGGGACGGTTGATGCGGGCTAGGGGATCGAAAGGTGGGGGAATGGGCTGGAGATTTGGTGTGGTTTTAGGGCAGTGGCTGGCGTAGGCCGAGCAGCGAAGGTTCTGGTGTGAATAGTGGTTCTGATGACGATCGGTCAATCGGTTTTGACTGTACATCGCTCTTGCAATACCGCCCGGCACGCTGGACCCTCTACATCGCTCACCGAATGGAACGCGCTTTGTCTTGCGTTTTTGCTCGCTTGTGGGACCGCAGTTGAGAGCAAACCGACATCCCTCCCCCTCCCCCGCCCGTGTCATTTATTATACCACTACCCCCTCCATTTTATGCGGAGTAAATAAAAACAGAGGGAGTATACTACGGATGAGGATCCCCTGACGTGGCCGAACCCATTGAGTAACTGACATGCGGGGCCTAGCAAGCATGGGATCCACCAGTAAGTGACCGAAAGGGAGGGTAAGGCAGGGATACCTACGTCAGAGGATCCACTTCCACTATACTACTTTTACCGAATGTTAGAGTAATAATATATGACATGCAACTTACACAAATGTTAGAATAATAATATATGGCATGCAACTTACACAAAGCATACAGGGTCTAATGCGTTTTTCGAGGCTAACTTTGACCAAATGTTAGAGTAATAATATATGACATGCAACTTACAGAAAGCATATGGTCAATTTCATATGTGAAAGGAGTTTCCAATGATATAATTTTCACATTATACATCTTATGTACTCCCTCCGTCTAAGTGTGTAAGTCATCTTAGTAGGTGAGTCCCAAAAATGATATAAAAGTGTAAAGTAAAGCCCATAAACATCCAAAACGGGTAATATAATAGCATGGAACAATCAAAAATTATAGATACGTTGGAGACGTATCAGGGGTTTATTCATATTGATTGGGTTTACTTTGTCTACATCATGTCATCTTGCTTAAGGCGTTACTCTGTTTTATACTTAATACCATAGATGCATGCTGGATAGTGGTCGATTGGTGGAGTAATAGTAGTAGATGCAGGCATGAGCCAATCTACTTGTCTCGGACGTGATGCCTATATAAATGATCATTGCCTCCAATATCATCATAACTATGCGGTTTTCTATCAATTGCCCAATAGTAATTTTTTCACCCACCGTTTGCTACGTGTTCGAGAGAGAAGCCTCTAGTGAAAACTATGGCCCAGGGTCTACTTTTATCATATATGAAAACACAAAAATACTTTGCTGCAATTTTATCTTTTTTATTTTGTTCTGCAATTTAATTTATTACCTACCACTATGAAATTTAAACCTTGCAAGTAACCGCTGAGGGGATTGACAACCCTCTTGTTTGCGTTGGGTGCAAGTATTTGCTTTTGTGTGTGCAGGAGTTGTTCATGAGGCTTTGTGTGATTCGACTACTAGATTGATAACCTTGGTTCTTAACCGAGGGATACTTATCTCTATTGTACTGCATCATCCTATCCTCTTCGGGGAAATCCCAACACAACACACAAGTAGCAGCACACATTTTATTGGACCCGTGCAAGGGGAGGATTGCTACAAATTCACCTACCTAACACTGAAACCACCGATGTGCACTTGAACTTACCGCAAGCTTTTACAATTTCTATGTGTGATATGTGGGTACTCTCCATTGATGAAATCAATGAGTACACGAACACAGCTGGGTTTGGGAATGATGTCCATCCCAATCCCTCTCCTGAGTGGGATGTCTCAGCAGCAAGGCATGCTCACAATTGGGATGCACGGGGTAATGCACCTCACTTTGCACCCCCAGCCTGCACCACAATTTGCACTGAATGTTAACTTTCGGCAGCCACATGACTATGTGCCTAGGGCAGAGTTTCAACAACTACAACGGCAGGTAGGAGGGATCCGCACGAACCTCTGTGAGGCCAACAAAACCATTAACTTGCTCAGTGGGAACATATAATGCCTCATTTCTTTTTGGTAGCCACACCCTAGCACAGGAGGTTAGTCCTCCAGTGGTCCATCTCAGATGGAGTGGCCACACGTTGGCTAGAGGGGCGACGATTACGAGGACATGGACTAGAGAGTAGTCCAAGAGCCTAAGCTTGGGGGAGCTCATCCCCTAGTTATACATGCATGCATATTTATTTTTATTCTTTTTGTTTTTGTTTTTCGCATGTTTATTTTCAGTTTGCACAGTAAATTTGAAGATCAAACTTTGATCTTGCCTTGTTGGATTTCTCTTTGTTTTGTGTTTTGTTTCTTCAAGCCCACATGTTTGTTCTCTACTAGCAAGTAGGAAATGAAGAAAATGAAGTGGAGATTTGGCTAAGCGGAGAAGTGAGCCAGTGTGACAAGGTATAACATATGCATAATCCCTTGTCTCACAATATTATTTGAGAAAGAATTTTCGGTTCACTGGATGCACTTAAGTGAGTTCCCCCACGTTAGTTGAATATCACTTAGTCATAACTCCCAACTTCCGATTTTGTTAGCAGAACCTCGTGGTAAAGCATGTTTTTGTTCCAATAGTAATTCTAAAGAAAACTTAGGGGTTTTAATTTTCAAAGAGAATGAGCATTCAAGTAGCTCAACTCTCATCCTGAATTTGATTAACTTGATGGCACCTATTGATATAGTGTCACACCCAATATGCGACCCTATCCAAAAGGAACTCGAAGGTCCCACCAAGGATAGACCCGCATATTGAAACGCTTTTGCAAGGTGGATATCATTACATCAACATTACATAATAGATGGGTATACATACAAGAGGCATACAATGCCACACGAATACAACATCACAATACATAAGAGCATCATCCGACTACAGATGAAACACAAACAGAAACTCAAATGACATCCACCCTGCTAGCCCAGGCTGCCGACCTGGAACCTATCCCCTGATCGAAGAAGAAGCAGAAGAAGAACTCAACGCAAGCAAGCATCGCTCTCGCATCATGATCACCACAAAGCCCGTACCTGCAACTGTTGTTGTAGTAATCTGTGAGCCACGAGGACTCAGCAATCCCATTACCATGGGTATCAAGACTAGCAAAGCTTAAAGGGAAAGGAAGGGGTAAAGTGGTGAGGCTGCAGCAGCGACTAAGCAAGTATGGTGGGTAACATACGCAAATAAGAGCGAGGAGAGAGCAAAAGGAACGATTGTCAACTAGTAATGATCAAGAAGTGATCCTGAACTCCTACTTACGTCAAACATACCACAGAAACCGTGTTCAATTCCCGGACTCCCCCGATAAGAGACCATCACGGCTACACACGCGGTTGATGCGTTTTAATTTGGATCTGGTGTCAAGTTATCTACAACCGGAAATAAACAAATTCCCATCTGCCACATAACCGCGGGCACGGCTCTCGAAAGTTTATACCCTGCAGGGGTGTCCCAACTTAGCCCATGATAAGCTCTCGCGATCAACGAAGGATATACCTTCTCCCAGGAAGACCCGATCAGTCTCGGAATCCCGGTTTACAAGACATTTCGACAATGGTAAAACAAAACCAGCAAAGCCGCCCGATGCGCCGACAATCCCGATAGGAGCTGCACATATCTCGTTCTCAGGGCAACACCGGATGAGACATCCTACGAGTAAAACCAGACCTCGAGTTTCCCCGAGGGGGCCCCGCAGTCTACTCGGTTCGGACCAACACTTAGACAAGCACTGGCCCGGGGGGGGGGCTAAAATAAAGATGACCCTCGGGTTGGCCGACCCAAGGGAAAGGTATAGGTGGTGGTGAGGCAAATGGTAAAACCAAGGTTGGGCCTTGCTGGAGGAGTTTTATTCAAAGCGAATTGTCAAGGGGGTCCCATAAATCACCCGACCGCGTAAGGAACGCAAAATCCGGGAACATAACACCGGTATGACGGAAACTAGGGCGACAAGAGTGGAGCAAAACACCAGGCAAAAGGCCGAGTCTTCCACCCTTTACCAAGTATATAGATGCATTAATAATATAAGAGATATTGTGATATCCCAACCAAAATCCTGTCCACCATGGAGAAATCTTCAACTTCACCTGCAACTAGCAACGCTATAAGAGGGGCTGAGCAAAAGCGCTAACATAGCCAAACAACGGTTTGCATAGGAAAGGTGTCAAAGGTTAGAGGTTCATGGCAATTTGGGATGGCTTGATAAACAGGTGATAGGTAGCGCAGCATAGCGATAGAACGAAGCAACTAGCATAGCAATGATAGTAGTGAGATCCAGGGTAGCGGTCATTTTGCCTGAAATCCCGCTAGGAAGAAGAACGAGTCCATGAAGAAGACGAACGGATGAAGCCGAACCAAGCGTAGACGAACGAATCCTCACGATCGCAACGAAACAGGAACTATCGAGAAGAAGCACACAACATAGTAAACACACCACACGTGAACAAGACATGATGCACAAACAAGTATGATGCAAGACAAGACTACATGAGGCTACTCATGGCAAGAGATGATGCAAACAAGAGCAACACATCAAGGCAAGTATAAATGAGGCCGGGAACAACATATACCAAATCCGGTAAGTCCTCATATGCATATTTCGAAGTTGGTCCAGATCTGAATAAACCTTATGTTCAAGTTGTTAAACAGCAACTTAAGATGCACCAAGATGATCTACACGAGATTCTAGTCAAGTTACATATAAAGTTCATTTAGTTCGGAGCTACGACCTAGAAGATATGAGCAACACAAGTTAAACATGGCATTGATGCAAAATGCACCCAAACATCAAGCACACACCTCAAAACAAGGATGCGACATGATAATATGAAACTACATGCAATTCTAAGCAAATTTCATATAAAGCACACTCAAAACGGAGCAACGGTTCAACACACACACATGAAACAAGTTATAGCAACAATCTGTCCAAAACAGCAACTAGGCATATTGCAAGCACCAAAACAATATGCTACAGTATCTCAACATGAAAACAGAAGACATGGGTATGATGTACATGTAAATAATAACAAAACATGAACACTGAGCTATCTCCAAAAATCACTAGAACATGCTCAAACACACATGGTAAGATTGCAAATAATAACAATTTCAGACTTTACAGAAATTAACATCAGGTTGCAATGTTTAGAGCTATCAAACAACATTCTACAGGAACTTATCATGGCAAACAAAGGCATGGCATGATACTACTAAATGCATAGAACAAAAGTCCTTTACTGACCATAAGCCAAAAAGGAACAGAAAATATGATGGCACCCATGTAAACATAGCAAGTTATATTACAGATTCATACATGGCAGAAACAGAATTATGAAGGCATGTTGGTGAGCTTGTACCACTCACCCCCAGAGCAATACATGGCATGGCAAGGCAACCAACAGTAAGAAGGCATATTTGTGAAGTTAATCATGGCAAGAGCAAGGTCATAGGGTGCATGGATCACTAGAAAAACACATGGCAACAACTGAACTTAATGTTAACAGGCTGACAGCAACATTATCAAGCAACTTTGGAGCAAGATATGAACAAGCTACAGGAAGCTATAAATGCAACCAGGGGCATGGATGGATAGAGCATGACATGTAGAACAAAACATATTTAGTGATCATCTCCAGATTATGCATAGAATGATTTGTAGAAGCAGGCTTACATAGCATCACGAAATAACAGATTCAGCCTAGCAAAACAGCAACATCAAGTACACTACTTAACAAGCTCGATTCAATCACCACAAGTCATTGCATGGCAAGATAAGCATAGCATCATCAAGAAGACATGTTTATGAAACAAACCAAGCCAAGAACAAGTTCATAGCATGCAAGGATCAACTACAACAACCTTGGCAAAATTGAATAACATGTAAACAATCTGCCAGAAAATATTTTGAAGCAAAAGTAGAGCACGGAAATGACATGCTAGACTCTCCATAATTGCAAACAAGGGCATGAATGGATAGAAAAAAACCGTATGTCAAAACACCCTTACTGAAGTATCTCAAAATATGCATGGATCTCTCTATAGCATCATGTTTACATGACATCACAATAACAACAGAACAGGGACTAAAATCAGCAATATCACGAAGCCTAGTTTGCATGCTTGTGCTAGTCACCACGTTGATCGCGAAAATACATGGCATACACCACTGTAAAAAAGACGTGACATAGATCAAAACACATGTAGACATCAACCTCATAGGATGCACACATCAATCATGGCAAAAATGACAAAAGAGCTCGTTCTGTTAATAGACAACAGACAACATCATGAAGCACTCTTACAATGAAGCTTCAGGCATCAAGATGAGCTCAACTGAATATGGTGCAATGGAATGAAAAGATGTACTCGTCGAGGCGAACAATTTGACATATTACACGCACAAAACGGAGCTACGGAGGCAGAGATACAATGCGATGAACATGGCATGATAATTACTGCAGATTCAGGGACTTAGTGAAATTTCACCTCCGGGAAAAGTCAACCCGGGACGGAGGCGTGCGGGACGAGGAGATCCAGGGCAGGGACGGGGGCGTTTGGATGGGGAACCCGGTGGATCTCATCCACCTTCTTCTCCGGTGAGGTGGAGGAAGTCCGGTGAGGAGCGAGGAGGCCGGAGAAGCTCGGGACGGCCGGATCCGGTCCGGCCCGACCGGATTCGCGGCGACTGCGGCGGACGGCGGCGAGGGAAGCTCGGCGGCGCGGGGGCACGCCCGGCTGGAGGCGAGGCGCGGCCGGCGGGGCCTGCGGCGAAGGGCGGCCGGGCGCGGGGCGGCACGCGCGCACGGGGCACCGGCGGAGGAGGCGCGGGGCGGCGGCGCGGGACGTCCGGCAGGCGCGGACATGTCCGGGCGCGGAGAGGGGTTTCGTCCGGCGGCGCGAGGAGGAGGGGAGCTAGGGTTTGGACTGCGAAAAATCCGGGGGAGCACATATTTATAGATTCTGGGAGCTAGGAGAGTCCAAATGAGGAGCGGTTTTCGGCCACGCGATCGTGATCGAACGACCGAGAGCATGGAGGGGAGTTTGCTGGGTTTTGAGCCACTTTGGAAGGGTGTTGGGCTGCAAAGAGAAGGAGGCTTTTGCGGTTACCCGGTTAACCGTTGGAGTACCAAACGACCTCCGAATGGCACAAAACTTGACAGGCGGTCTACCGGTGCTATACCAAGGACGCTTGGCAAGACTCGGGCCATTTCGAGAAAGTTTAACACCCACTCACAACAGGAGACGAAAAGGGGAACGCCGGAGGGCATAGGAGCGCCGGATTGCAAAACGGACAACGGGGAAAAGACTCAGATGCATGAGACGAACACGTATGCGATGCAATGCAATGCACATGATGACACAATGAAATGCAACACGCAAGCAAATGACATGGCAACTACGGAGAATAACTGGCAGACACCTGGCGCATCGAATCTGGGGCGTTACAACACTCCTCCACTAACAAGAGATCTCGTCCCGAGATCTTAGGACCAAGACGGAAGAGAAAAGGATAAGGTGAAGCGAGAACTAAAGTGAAGAAGCAAAGAATCGAGAGCAGTCGAGAAGAAGAGAGGAACGACGAGAATGACGATCATCGAAAGCTTACGGAATCAGATAGACTATGAAACAACTCCGGTTAGAACGAGATAAGAAACGAATAAGACTGAAAGGATTTAGGCAGCACTCCGGCTGAAACATGGAGGAATAGAACACGAGCTTGAGAGGATGGAATGATACCTGATGAAGACATGACACAAAACCTCCGGAAAGAATTGAAAGAGTATTCAATGAAAAGAATTTAGAAGGATTGAATGGAGTTGTTGAGAAAATCAACAATGAAAGAATAAGCTTGTTATGGACTTATGGATAACATCTCAGAAATTATGAGGTGATCTCTGACCACACGCGGAAGGATTGAAAAGCTGAGAAGGACGAAGAAATGCAAAACTCCACTTCAAAAGAATACGGAGAATTAATTGCACTTCGAGATGCAAGAGGAATAATACTTGAACTCCTCCAACAAGACTCTTGATGAACACTTTAAAGAATGAATTAAATCATGAAGAACCACCATGAAGAACTCCGGTGACAAAAAAAAGGATGATGAGAATAGAATGAAGGATGAAAGAATAAGATTAAAGCTTGCGATGATTTAGATGGAGGTTCCGACGAAATGGCCGAGGAAAATTTGAACTCCGGAAAAGAAAAGATGAAAACACTAGGAACTAGAATTTATTCATCACGAACAAATTCCGAAGGAAGGGATTAAACACTCTGATGAAATAAGAATAAGATTTATTGTATGCTTATCCTTCATCAAATTAAATTGATGACAAGATGGATTTCGCATATTACTTATTCTTCTTGAAAAGGATTGAGAAGAGATATAGCGCAAACTTGAGAAGGTCTTCATGAACCACCGGTAGGATTGAAAAGAATGAATGAATTAATATGATAATCAAGGAAAAAGAATCTTGAACGTACCACCATAAGAATTCGAAAATGACTGACGAACGAGAATAAATCACCGGGAAGAATTAGACGATCAAATATGCCTGAGGGGATTTAGATGGAAAAGGACAAAGAGATCATGAGCTGATTAAAGAACACTTGAACAAAGCACCGGGATAAATAGAGAACGAAAACTGGAATGATGGCCTCCGATGAAAAGAAATGGAAAAACAATTCCTGACATACTCAGGATGGGTAAGAAAGAATATCTGACAAATGGAATAAATCGAGAGGATAACATAAAGCTAGAACCACGAAACTTCAAGAGAACGGACAAGATTTAGAGGAAAACTCTTCTTCGGTCTTCAAAATCCAAGAATGACGATGAGAAACACCACCATAAATTTTGAGATACTCCGGGAGAATGAAAAGGAGGAAGGGTTCAGGCAACCATGAAAAGAATTTGAATGCGATCTTGGAGAAGGCATGTGACTGATGAAATCCATTCTTACATCACACTTTGAAAAGAATTTGAGAATAACTCCGGGGAATTAGAAGAGTCAGGTAAGATCCTGGGAAAAGACCTATGGGTTAGGGCCCACTAAAAGAAAACACCGTTGAAAAAGGATGTTGAACAGATAGATGATGCACCATAACGATTGAAATATTTGAATGAGGTGACAACCTCGAATTAATTCAAACACAGACGAATCTCCTGAGATGTATTGAACACTCCGAAAGGATAAACTGGCGAGGACGAACAAGCAGGGAGAACACTTCGAAGGAAAAGAATATGATTAACCCAAAATACTTGAATTCAATCCACCGAAGAAGAAAAAGAGATGAAGAATGACGAACAAGATGGAAATTCACCGGTTGGAATAATTGTTGGAAGACTGAAGAACCTCCGTACGAATGAAATAGATGGTCGAAAGAGACTGAGGCTCCGGGAAGAAGAGGTTGGGAGGGCGGGAAAACAAAGGCAACTTGGAAGGGGTTACCGACGAATAACTTGAAGAGGAAACACCGATTGAAATCATTGAGGAAAAAAAAGCAAAGACTTCGCACGAGTAGGATGGCTACTCGATTACGAACTCCGGTTCTAAGAAGAAGAAGGGTGGGCGGGTGGGAAATAAAACAACTGAGGATTGAACTTGCAAAGATGAAGAGGCTCGAGTCGACTTGACGAGAAATGCACCGGATGAAAAGAGGTGAGAACCAACGATCGGAAAACCAACTGCGTGAACCTAAAAAAAATTGAAGGGGAAGAGAAGTAATTCAAAAACACCTACGTCAAGATTCCTCACCAGAGCGACGAAGGGGCTGAGGAGTAAAAAGAATTCCTACTCTCCGATATAACTATACTCAGAAAACAGTTTATTCTAGACTCAACATCGGCCAAACTACACGATCAATCAAGGGGGCTCCTAGGGTTGGTCGAGGCTCTGATACCAACTTGTCACACCCAATATGCGACCCTATCCAAAAGGAACTCGAAGGTCCCACCAAGGATAGACCCGCATATTGAAACGCTTTTTCAAGGTGGATATCATTACATCAACATTACATAATAGATGGGTATACATACAAGAGGCATACAATGCCACACGAATACAACATCACAATACATAAGAGCATCATCCGACTATAGATGAAACACAAACAGAAACTCAAACGACATCCACCCTGCTAGTCCAGGCTGCCGACCTAGAACCTATCCCCTGATCGAAGAAGAAGCAGAAGAAGAACTCAACGCAAGCAAGCATCGCTCTCGCGTCATGATCACCGCAAAGCCTATACCTGCAACTGTTGTTGTAGTAATCTGTGAGCCACGAGGACTCAGCAATCCCATTACCATGGGTATCAAGACTAGCAAAGCTTAAAGGGAAAGGAAGGGGTAAAGTGGTGAGGCTGCAGCAGCGACTAAGCAAGTATGGTGGCTAACATACGCAAATAAGAGCGAGAAGAGAGCAAAAGGAACGGTCGTCAACTAGTAATGATCAAGAAGTGATCCTGAACTCCTACTTACGTCAAACATAACACAGAAACCGTGTTCACTTCCCGGACTCCGCCGAGAAGAGACCATCACGGCTACACACGCGGTTGATGCGTTTTAATTCGGATCTGGTGTCAAGTTATCTACAACAGGACATTAACAAATTCCCATCTGCCACATAACCGCGGGCACGGCTCTCGAAAGTTTATACCCTGCAGGGGTGTCCCAACTTAGCCCATGATAAGCTCTCGCGATCAACGAAGGATATACCTTCTCCCAGGAAGACCCGATCAGTCTCGGAATCCCGGTTTACAAGACATTTCGACAATGGTAAAACAAAACCAGCAAAGCCGCCCGATGCGCCGACAATCCCGATAGGATCTGCACATATCTCGTTCTCAGGGCAACACCGGATGAGACATCCTACGAGTAAAACCAGACCTCGAGTTTCGCCGAGGGGGACCCGCAGTCTACTCGGTTCGGACCAACACTTAGACAAGCACTGGCCTGGGGGGGCTAAAATAAAGATGACCCTCGGGTTGGCCGACCCAAGGGAAAGGTATAGGTGGTGGTGAGGCAAATGGTAAAACCAAGGTTGGGCCTTGCTGGAGGAGTTTTATTCAGAGCGAACTGTCAAGGGGGTCCCATAAATCACCCGACCGCGTAAGGAACGCAAAATCCGGGAACACAACACCGGTATGACAGAAACTAGGGCGGCAAGAGTGGAACAAAACACCAGGCAAAAGGCCGAGTCTTCCACCCTTTACCAAGTATATAGATGCATTAATAATATAAGAGATATTGTGATATCCCAACCAAAATCCTGTCCACCATGGAGAAATCTTCAACTTCACCTGCAACTAGCAATGCTATAAGAGGGGCTGAGCAAAAGCGGTAACATAGCCAAACAACGGTTTGCATAGGAAAGGTGTCAAAGGTTAGAGGTTCATGGCAATTTGGGATGGCTTGATAAACAGGTGATAGGTAGCGCAGCATAGCGATAGAACGAAGCAACTAGCATAGCAATGATAGTAGTGAGATCCAGGGTAGCGGTCATTTTGCCTGAAATCCCGCTAGGAAGAAGAACGAGTCCATGAAGAAGACGAACGGATGAAGCCGAACCAAGCGTAGACGGACAAATCCTCACGATCGCAACGAAACAGGAACTATCGAGAAGAAGCACACAACATAGTAAACACACCACACGTGAACAAGACATGATGCACAAACAAGTATGATGCAAGACAAGACTACATGAAGCTACTCATGGCAAGAGATGATGCAAACAAGAGCAACACATCAAGGCAAGTTTAAATGAGGCCGAGAACAACATATACCAAATCCGGTAAGTCCTCATATGCATATTTCGAAGTTGGTCCAGATCTGAATAAACCTTATGTTTAAGTTGTAAACAGCAAGTTAAGATGCACCAAGATGATCTACACGAGATTCTAGTCAAGTTACATATAAAGTTCATTTAGTTCGGAGCTACGACCTAGAAGATATGAGCAACACAAGTTAAACATGGCATTGATGCAAAATGCACCCAAACATCAAGCAAACACCTCAAAACAAGGATGCGACATGATAATATGAAACTACATGCAATTCTAAGCAAATTTCATATAGAGCACACTCAATACGGAGCAACGGTTCAACACACACACATGAAACAAGTTATAGAAACAATCTGTCCAAAACAGCAACTAGGCATATTGCGAGCACCAAAACAATATGCTATAGCATCTCAACATGAAAACAAAAGACATGGGCATGATGTACATGTAAATCATAAAAAACATGAACACTGAGCTATCTCAAAAAATCACTAGAACATGCTCAAACACACATGGTAAGATTGCAAATAATAACAATTTCAGACTTTACAGAAATTAACATCAGGTTGCAATGTTTAGAGCTATCAAACAACATTCTACAGGAACTTATCATGGCAAACAAAGGCATGGCATGATACTACTAAATGCATAGAACAAAAGTCCTTTACTGACCATAAGCCAAAAAGGAACAGAAAATATGATGGCACCCATGTAAGCATAGCAAGTTATATTACAGATTCATACATGGCAGAAACAGAATTATGAAGGCATGTTGGTGAGCTTGTACCACTCACCCCAGAGCAATACATGGCATGGAAAGGAAACCAACAGTAAGAAGGCATATTTGTGAAGTTAAGCATGGCAAGAGCAAGGTCATAGGGTGCATGGATCACTAGAAAAACACATGGCAACAACTGAACTTAATGTTAACAGGTTGACAGCAACATTATCAAGCAACTTTGGAGCAAGAAATGAACAAGCTACAGAAAGCTATAAATGCAACCAGGGGCATGGATGGATAGAGCATGACATGTAGAACAAAACATATTTAGTGATCATCTCCAGATTATGCATAGAATGATTTGTAGAAGCGGGCTTACATAGCATCACGAAATAACAGATTCAGCCTAGCAAAACAGCAACATCAAGTACACTACTTAACAAGCTCGATTCAATCACCACAAGTCATTGCATGACAAGATAAGCATAGCATCATCAAGAATACATGTTTATGAAACAAACCAAGCCAAGAACAAGTTCATAGCATGCAAGGATCAACTACAACAACCTTGGCAAAATTGAATAACATGTAAACAATCTGCCAGAAAATATTTTGAAGCAAAAGTAGAGCACGGAAATGACATGCTAGACTCTCCATAATTGCAAACAAGGGCATGAATGGGTAGAAAAAAACCGTATGTCAAAACACCCTTACTGAAGTATCTCAAAATATGCATGGATCTCTCTATAGCATCATGTTTACATGGCATCACAATAACAGCAGAACAGGGACTAAAATCAGCAATATCACGAAGCCTAGTTTGCATGCTTGTGCTAGTCACCACGTTGATCACGAAAATACATGGCATACACCACTGTAAAGAAGACATGACATTGATCAAAACACATGTAGACATCAACCTCATAGGATGCACACATCAATCATGGAAAAATGACAAAAGAGCTCGTTCTGTTAACAGACAACAGACAACATCATGAAGCACTCTTACAACGAAGCTTCAGGCATCAAGATGAGCTCAAATGAATATGGTGCAATGGAATGAAAAGATGTACTCGTCGAGGCGAACAATTTGACATATTACACGCACAAAACGGAGCTACGGATGCAGAGATACAATGCGATGAACATGGCATGATAATTACTGCAGATTCGGGGACTTAGTGAAATTTCACCTCCGGGAAAAGTCAACCCGGGACGGAGGCGTGCGGGACGAGGAGATCCAGGGCAGGGACGGGGGCGTTTGGATGGGGAACCCGGTGGATCTCATCCACCTTCTTCTCCGGCGAGGTGGAGGAAGTCCGGCGAGGAGCGAGGAGGCCGGAGAAGCTCGGAACGGCCGGATCCGGTCCGGCCCGACCGGATCCGCGGCGACGGCGGCGGACGGCAGCGAGGGAAGCTCGGCGGCGCGCGGGCACGCCCGGCCGGAGGAGAGGCGCGGCCGGTGGGCCCTGCGGCGAAGGGCGGTCGGGCGCGGGGTGGCACGGGCGCACGGGGCGCCGGTGGAGGAGGCGCGGGGCGGCGGCGCGGGACGTCCGGCAGGCGCGGACATGTCCGGGCGCAGAGAGGGGTTTCGTCCGGCGGCGCGAGGAGGAGGGGAGCTAGGGTTTGGACTGCGAAAAATCCGGGGGAGCACATATTTATAGATTCTGGGAGCTAGGAGAGTCCAAATGAGGAGCGGTTTTCGGCCACGCGATCGTGATCGAACGACCGAGAGCATGGAGGGGAGTTTGCTGGGTTTTGGGCTTTGGAAGGGTGTTGGGATGCAAAGAGAAGGAGGCTTTTGCGGTTACCCGGTTAACCGTTGGAGTACCAAATGACCTCCGAATGGCACGAAACTTGACAGGCGGTCTACCGGTGCTATACCAAGGCCGCTTGGCAAGACTCGGGTCATTCCGAGAAAGTTTAACACCCACTCACAACAGGAGACGAAAAGGGGAACGCCGGAGGGCATAGGAGTGCCGGATTGCAAAACGGACAACGGGGAAAAGACTCGGATGCATGAGACGAACATGTATGCGATGCAATGCAATGCACATGATGACACAATGAAATGCAACACACAAGCAAATGACATGGCAACTACGGCGAATAACTGGCAGACACCTGGCGCATCGAATCTGGGGCGTTACATATAGTTATTCCAAGGAATGAATTTTTGAAGTGATTGAGGATATGCCAAAATTTATTCACTATACTAAAACTGTGGAGCTTCAGCCCTTGGCTGGTTTCACGTCTCGTTGCCATATGTTGAGATAGTTCGCGTAACTGTGCTGCTGCCACAAACTTGGAGATTGTGTGGTAAATGATCAACCTTCTCCAAGGGAGTGTGTATGTGGTAAATAAGAGCACTGACCACTAAGCTTGAAAGAGGCAATCATTCTTGATCCATAGTTTGCAAAATTAAACCACAACGGAACCTAGTTGCATATAGTGAATTTTGGCATAACCCTGTCACCGAGAGTTCAAGTTCCAAAGAATAATGATAGAGAGAAGTGTTTGAAAGCCATGACTAGGAGGTACTAGTGGGAGTCGATGAAATACTTGAGTTCTCTATTATCTTTACATCTAAAACCCCCTAATGCATTTGAATAATGAGTTTCAGTTGAATGTCCATCTAAGAAAGAAATGCTATCACCACTACAAAAAAATACACTTCCGTGATGATACATGTTTGTCACAGTAGGTCACGTTTTCTGTCATGCATGTACATCAATGATGATTTTATGACAGAATCAAGATAGTCATATGTGTGCTATCGTAGAAGTGTTACATGACATTACCAAAATTATCATCACAGAAGTGTCCACTTCCATGATGATAAATCATGCGTCATAGAAATACTTTCATCAAGGGTGACCGACACGTGGCATCCACCGCAACTGGACGCCGTTAAGCTATCGGGTCCGGTTTTTGATCCGATAACCCACTAACAGCCACGACCAATGCCATTTTTCCATGTGTAAAATTCTCATTGGCCGACGGAACCACGTGTCAGCTCCGCTTTGGCACAGGTGTCACTCATCCAATGGGCGAGATGCGCCTATGATATATTGACACGTGGACCAGCCCAACTAAAGGCCCATAAGATTTTGCAGACCATAATGGGCCGGCCCAGCTAAAGGCCCATGAGATTTTGTGGACCATAATGGGCCCGCCAAGCTAAAGGCCCACAAGATTTTGCAGACCATAATGGGCATGGCCCAGCTAAAGGCCCACAAGATTTTGCGGACCATAATGGGCCGGCCAGCTAAAGGCCCACAACCGCATACCATAATGGGCCGGCCAGCTAAAGGCCCACAACCGCAGACCATAATGGGTCGGCCCAGCTAAAGGCCCACGAGATTTCGCCAACCATAATGGGTCGGCCCAACTGAAGGCACACAAGATTTTGAGGACACTAGTGGGCCGGCCCATTAATAGGCTGCCATGTTTTGGGCCAAATGCCGCCCCATATTTGATCTGGTCCATTAACAGCCTGCCACGTTCCGAGCCTAATAAAGGCCCATATGAGATCCGGACCATTAAAAGCCTACCACGTTCTGGGCCAAATTACGGCCCAGATCAGGTCCGGCCCTTTAAGAGGCTTTGGGCTAAATTATGGCCCATATCAAATTCGACCCGTCAACTGGACGCTATGCTTTTGGGCCCACTTGCTAAATGCCCATTTAGTAATTCGGCCTGATATTAGTTTCGGCCTGTTAAAGGCCCGTTTAACATTTCGGCCCTATATTTATTTCGACCTGTTAAAATCCCGTCATATAGTTGGGCCTAACTACAACCCGGTTTGCATCCGGCCAGCTCACAGCCGATAATCTGATTGGGCCAAACAAGGACCGAGAGAATTTTGGCCTGTTAACGGCCCGTGATGTGATTGGCACAATCATGGGCTGGGGTCTTGTCGGTGTCAAAACTGGCGGATCTCGGGTAGGGGGTCCCGAACTGTGCGTCTAAGGCTAATGGTAACAGGAGGTGGAGGACACGATGTTTACCCAGGTTCGGGCCCTCTCTATGGAGGTAATACTGTCGGTGTCAAAATTTGCGGATCTCGGGTAGGGGGTCCTGAACTGTGTGTCTAAGGCTAATGGTAACAGGAGGCGGGGGACACGATGTTTACCCACGTTCGGGCCCTCTCAATGGAGGTAATACACTACTTCTTGCTTGATTGATCTTGATGATATGAGTATTACAAGAGTCGATCTACCACGAGATCGTAGAGGCTAAACCCTAGAAGCTAGCCTATGATTATGATTGTTGTTGTCCTACAGACTAAACCCTCCGGTTTATATAGACACCGGAGGGGGCTAGGGTTACACAGAGTCGGTTATAGAGAAGGAGATCTACATATCCGAATTGCCAAGCTTGCCTTCCACGCAAAGGAGAGTCCCACCCGGACATGGGACGAAGTCTTCAATCTTGTATCTTCATAGTCCAATAGTCCAACATAAGCATCTAGTCTGGCTGTCCGAGGACCCCCTAATCCAGGACTCCCTCAGTATCCCCTGAACCAGGCTTCAATGACGATGAGTCCGGCACGCAGATTGTCTTCGGCATTGCAAGGCGGGTTCTTCTCCAAAATCCCTGAGTACCTGTTGTAACGAGCAGTGTCCGGCTTCCCATTAATGTTGCACTCCTTGGCTTCTGTACCTAATAATGGTAGTCTCCACGTGTCGAGCGAATGCGAGAAGTCGGGGCATTTTTACATCTGCCACCCTGATCATGTTAGTAAATCGTCTATTAAAGAGTTGGGGATCCTCAGATCCAAATCACGTCATCTTCCCCAAGCGAGGATTCATCAGAGCGCGCCCATGAAAACCATTCCATCATGGCCGGCCACCACAGCTCCTCCTCTTACTCCCCTAGTGCTAAGCCAGGCGATTGGGTAAAGTGCATTGTGCCCCACGGCTGGTTGGTAGAGCTGCAGACCCAGGGGTTTCTCCCGCCTGCATACCTTGTCCCTGTCCGAGCCGGACTAGCCACTTACAATGGCGGGGAGCAAGCAGAGAGTTTCCCCAACCCATCCAGGGGGGAGCGAGTATGCCTTGTCCCTTACTTGCTGAGGGGCCTTGGATTTCCAGTCCATTCATTCCTCCGCGGGCTCATGGGGCATTACGGCCTCCAGCTGCATAACTTCACCCCTGCCTCCATACTGCACATCACATGTTATGTCACCTTTTGTGAGCTATTTCTGGGCTGCGAAGCTCATTTCGAGCTATGGAAGGGGCTATTCTGCCTCGTCCCTCGTAATCAGGAGGGATCAATATATCAAGTGGGGCAGAGCCGAAATATGGCGCGTCACCGAGTCCGGATAATTGTTCGGTACTCCAAAGAAAACATCCGAAGACTGGCCTTCGGAGTGGTTTTATGTAGAGGATGTCCCCCTTCTGGATCCAATACGGACGGGCCTTCCTGAGTTTGCTAATGCACTGTTGAAGAAATGCCATAGCTGGCGCCCCCGGAGCCCCCAGAAGGAAGATAACAGAGAGGTCCTTTACCTGATGAGCAGGATAAGAACGCTGGCCAAATCAGGACTGACAATAATCGAGGTTATGTCAATATGTATAATGTGGGGGGTGCAGCCACTTCAATATCGAGGGAAACCCATGCGGCACTTCAATGGAGAAGACGATGCCACCCGCTGCGGTCGTAAAGGTCCGGACTCCGCCACCACTCTGGCGAAAATACTGTCCGATTTGTACAAAGGAGAAGAAGAGGAGTTCCTCCGTATCAAGCCACGGGATGGATTCTCCATGTACAACCCCCCAAGCTGGGTGAGCTACTATATTTTACTCAACTCCATTCATTCCCATATTCTTCATCACGAATACTTACCTTGCCAATTCATAGCAGGAATCGAAAAAAGGCCGTGAGGGAGGTTCACAGCCCGTCTCCACAGCCAGAGGACCCTGACCGGGCCCTCGACCCCAGACTTGAAGAAGATCTAGACATATCTGTGGAGCTTGTCGACGGGACATTTTACCAGGCAAGCTGTGACGGCACCTTGGTGGCCATCATCGCCGACTATCCTAGACTGCTCCCTGCATCAAATGTAAGTAAAACCGGAGACCTAACTTCCGATAAGGATCCCTTCTTTGTGCCTTACCCCATGCACATATATTGTACTTTATAGAAAAGGCTACTGGGGCGCCGCGCCGAGCCCACGGGGGCTCATCAGCAAAGGGCACCCAAGTCGAGCAGGCTTAAGAGGAAGGCGGTTAGGATTGAGACACCATCGCAAAGGTATGATTTTAAACCTGCTCCGTGATTATCGTCTCTGAAATGTAACAGTGTCCATTGTGTCCTGGCAGAAAGAGTACTCGCTGAACTATGTCCGGAGACCCTGCCGGCCACGCCTCCGCCAGCCAGATTCCGGAACCGGCCTCAAGGGTGGAGGCTAACATGGGTACAACACCGAACTATCCCCCTACAGAGGATGCAGATAGAATCTCCGCTACGAATTCCAAAGTGGAGAGTGCCACGAATCACCGGCGCCGATGGGCCATACTCCGTGATGCCAATTTCTCCGAAGAGGCGTTCAATGCTTTCAACTCAGGGGACGCGTACATTTGAGCTGCTCAAGATGGACTCGCCAGAGCCACGGAACAATATGTAAAGGATAATATGGTAAGAAAATTTGATAAGTATGTATATCAGTAGCCCCTTAGACTTGAAACAGTTGGCACAACTAATTTAAGGATCATTGTATGCATAGGTTCTTGCAGAGAAGAATGCCCAGCTATCGAATGAGCTGGAGGAGTGTAAAGCCCAGCTGTGTGCCGCAGTTGCCGGAATGGAGGAGTCCAGGAATGCCCCATCTGGTAATACTTGTGTCGATCAAAGAGAATGTAAGTACGTATACCAGTTAGTATTCGGCATGAATGCAAATCTAATAATAGATTCTGCAGGAAATCCCGGAGGTAAACCAGAGATCATACCGAGGGATGAACAATATGCTGAACGACAGCTGAAGGATGGCGAGCGCGTGCTTACAAAGTGTTGGGGAACGTAGTAATTACAAAAAAAATCCTACGCACACGCAAGATCATGGTGATGCATAGCAACGAGCGGGGAGAGTGTGTCCACGTACCCTCGTAGACCGAAAGCGGAAACGTTATGACAACGTGGTTGATGTAGTCGTACGTCTTCACGACCCGACCGATCCAAGCACCGAACGTACGGCACCTCCGAGTTCAGCACACGTTCAGCTCGATGACGATCCCCGGACTCCGATCCAGCAGGGTGTCGGGGATGAGTTCCGTCAGGGCGACGGCATGGTAAAGATGATGATGTTCTACCGATGCAGGGCTTCGCCTAAGCACCGCAACGATATGACCGAGGTGGAATATCATGGAGGGGGGCACCGCACACGGCTAAGGAACAATCACGAAGATCAACTTGTGTGTCTAGAGGTGCCCCCTGCCCCCGTATATAAAGGAGGGAGGGGGAGGTGCGGCCGGCCCCCTAGGGGTGCGCCTGGAGGAGTCCTACTCCCACTAGGAATAGGATTCCCCCCTCTTGCCTTGTTGGAGAAGGAAGGGGGAAGGGGAAAAGAGGAAAGGGGGGCGCCGCCCCCGCCCCCCTTCCTTGTCCTATTCGGACTAGGGGGGAGGGGGTGCGCGGCCTGCCCTGACCGGCCCTCCTCTTCTCCCTTATGGCCCATGTAGGCCCATTAACCCCCCCCCCCCCCCGGGGGGGGGGTCCGGCAACCCCCCGGTACTCTAGTAAAATCCCGATTTCACCCGGAACAATTCCGATATCCAAATATAGGTTTCCAATATATCAATCTTTATGTCTCGACCATTTTGAGACTCCTTGTCATGTCTGTGATCACATCCGGGACTCCGAACAACCTTCGGTACATCAATACTTATAAACTCATAATAAAATTGTCATCGTAACGTTAAGCGTTCGGACCCTACGGGTTCGAGAACTATGTAGACATGACCTAGAACTGTTTCCGGTCAATAACCAATAGTGGAACCTGGATGCTCATATTGGCTCCTACATATTCTACGAAGATTTTTATCGGTCAAACCGCATAACAACATACGTTGTTCCCTTTGTCATCGGTATGTTACTTGCCCGAGATTTGATCATCGGTATCCAATACCTTGTTCAATCTCGTTACCGGCAAGTCTCTTTACTCGTTACGTAATGCATCATTCCGTAACCAACTCATTGGTCACATTGCTTGCAAGGCTTATAGTGATGTACATTATCGAGAGGGCCCAGAGATACCTCTCCGACATTCGGAGTAGCAAAACCTAATCTCGAAATACGCCAACTCAACATCTACCTTTGGAGACACCTGTAGAGCTCCTTTATAATCACACAGTTACGTTGTGACGTTTGGTAGCACACAAAGTGTTCCTCCGGTAAACGGGAGTTGCATAATCTCATAGTCATAGGAACATGTATAAGTCATGAAGAAAGCAGTAACAACATACTAAACGATCAAGTGCTAAGGCTAACGGAATGGGTCAAGTCAATCACATCATTCTTCTAATGATGTGATCCCGTTAATCAAATGACAACTCTTTTGTCCATGGCTAGGAAACATAACCATCTTTGATAAACGAGCTAGTCAAGTAGAGGCATACTAGTGACACTATGTTTGTCTATGTATTCACACATGTATTATGTTTCCGGTTAATACAATTCTAGCATGCATAATAAACATTTATAATGATATAAGGAAATAAATAATAACTTTATTATTGCCTCTAGGGCATATTTCCTTCAGTCTCCCACTTGCACTAGAATTAATAATCTAGTTCACATCGCCATGTGATTTAACACCAATATTCACATCTATATGTGATTAATACCCATAGTTCACATCGTCATGTGATCAGCACCCAAAGGGTTTACTAGAGTCAATAATCTAGTTCACATTGCTATTTGATTAACACCCAAAGAGTACTAAGGTATGATCATGTTTTGCTCGTGAGAGAACTTTAGTCAACGGGTCTGTCATATTCAGAGTCGTATGTATTTTGCAAATATTCTATGTCTACAATACTTTGCACGGAGCTACTCTAGCTAATTGCTCCCACTTTCAATATGTATCCAGATTGAGACTTACAGTCATCTGGATTAGTGTAAAAGCTTGCATCGATGTAACTCTTTACAACGAACTCTTTTATCACCTCCATAATCGAGAAATATTTCCTTAGTCCTCACTAAGGATATTCTTGACCGTTGTCCAGTGATCTACTCTTAGATCACTATTGTACTCCCTTGCCAAAACAGGGCAGAGTATACAATAGATCTGGTCCATAGCATGGCATACTTTTATAGAACCTATGACTGATGCATAGAGAATGACTTTCATTCTCTTTATATTTTCTGTCGTGGTCGGGATTTGAGTCTAACTCAATTTCATACCTTTGCAACACAGGCAAGAACTCTTTCTTTGACTGTTCCATTTTGAACTGCTTCAAAATCTTGTCAAGGTATGTACTCATTGAAAATCTTATCAAGCGTCTTGATCTATCTCAATAGATCTTGATGCTCAATATGTAAGTAGCTTTACTGAGGTCTTTCTTTGAAAAAATCCTTTCAAACACTCCTTTATGATTTCCAGAAAAATTCTACATTATTTCCGATCAAAAATATGTCATTCACATATACTTATCAGAAAGGATGTAGTGCTTCCACTCACTTTCTTGTAAATACAGGCCTTTCCAAAAGTCTGTATAAAACCATATGCTTTGATCAACTCATCAAAGCGTATATTCCAACTCCGAGATGCTTACACCAGTCCATTGACGGATTGCTGGAGCTTGCACACTCTGTTAGCACCTTTAGGATTGACAAAACCTTCTGGTTGCATCATATACGACTCTTCTTTAATAAATCCATAAAGAAATGTAGTTTTGACATCCATTTGCTAGATTTCATAAAATGTGGCAATTGCTAAAATGATTCGGACAGACTTAAGCATCGATATGAGTGAGAAAATCTCATTGTATTCAACACCTTGAACTTGTCGAAAACCTTTCGCAACAAGTCGAGCTTAGTAGATAGTAACACTACTATCAGTGTCCTCTTCCTCTTGAAGATCCATTTATTTAACATGGCTTGCTGATCATCGAGCAAGTCAATCAAAGTCCATACTTTGTTCTCATACATGGATCATATCTCAGATTTTATGGCCTCAAGCCGTTTCGTGGAATCTGGGCTCATCATCGCGTCCTCATAGTTCGTAGGTTCATCATGGTCTAGTAACATGACTTCCAGAACATGATTATCGTACCACTCTGGTGCGGATCTTACTCTGGAAGACCTACGAGGTTTGGTAGCAACTTGATCTGAAGTTTCATAATCATCATCATTAACTTCCTCACTAATTGGTGTAGGAATCACTCGAACTGATTTCTGTGATGAACTACTTTCCAATAAGGGAGAAGGTACAATTACCTCATCAAGTTCTACTTTCCTCACACTCACTTCTTTCGAGAGAAACTTCTTCTCTAGAAAGGACCCATCTTAGCAACGAATAACTTGCCTTCGGATCTGTGATAGAAGGTGTACCCAATAGTTGCCTTTGGGTATTCTATGAAGACTTACTTCTCCAATTTGGGTTTGAGCTTATCAGGTTGAAACTTTTTCACATAAGCATCGCAGCCCCTAAACATTAAGAAACTACAACTTTGGTTTCTTGCCAAACCACAGTTCATAAGGCGTCGTCTCAACGGATTTTGATGGTGCCCTTTTTAAAGTGAATGCAACTGTCTCTAATGCATAACCCCAAAACAATAGTGGTAAACCGATAACAGACATCATAGGTCGCACAATATCCAATAAAGTGCGGTTACGACGTTCGGACACACCATAACGTTGTGGTGTTTCCAGGTGGTGTGAACTGTGAAACTATTCCACATTGTTTTATATGAAGGCCAAACTCGAACTCAAATATTCTCCTCCACGATCAGATCATAGAAACTTTATTTTCTTGTTACAATGATTCTCCACTTCACTCTGAAATTCTTTGAACTTTGTAAATGTTTCAGTCTTGTGTTTCATTAAGTAGATATACGCATATCTGCTCAAATCATCTGTGAAGGTCAGAAAATAATGATACTTGCCACGAGCATCAACACTCATTGGATTGCATACATCGGTATGTATTATTTCCAACAAGTCAGTAGCTCGTTCAATTGTTCCGGAGAACAGAGTTTTAGTCATCTTGCCCAAAAGGCACGGTTCACAAGCATCAAATGATTCATAACCAAGTGATTCCAAAAGTCCATCTTTATGGAGTTTCTTCATGCGCTTCACACCGATATGACCCAAACGACAGTGCCACAAATAAGTTGCACTATCATTATCAACTTTGCATCTTTTGGCATCAATATTATGAATATGTGTATTACTACGATCAAGATCCAACAAACTATTTTCATTGGGTGTATGACCATTGAAGGTTTTATTCATGTAAACAGAACAACAATTATTCTTTGACTTTAAATGAATAACCGTATTGCAATTAACATGATCAAATCATATTCATGCTCAACGCAAATGCCAAATAACATTTATTTAGGTTCTACACTAATCTCGAAAGTCTAGGGAGAGTGTGATGATGATCATATCAATCTTGGAACTACTTCCAACACACATCGTCACTTCACCCTCAACTAGTCTCTGTTTATTCTGTAACTCCTGTTTCGAGTTACTAATATTTAGCAACCGAACAAGTATCAAATACTCAGGGGCTACTATAAACACTAGTAAAGTACACATCAATAACCTGTATATCAAATATACCCTTGTTCACTTTGCCATCCTTCTTATCCACCAAATATTCAGGGCATTTCCGCTTCTAGTGACTATTTCCTTTGCAGTGTAAGCACTCAGTTTCAGGCTTTGGTCCAGCTTTGGGCTTCTTCGCTGGAGTGACAACTTGCTTTTCATTCTACTTGAAGTTCCCTTTCTTTCCCTTTGCCCTTTTCTTGAAACTAGTGATCTTGTCAATCATCAACACTTGATGCTCTTTCTTGATTTCTACCTTCGTTGATTTCAGCATCACGAAGAGCTCGGGAATTGTTTTCGTCATCCCTTGCATTATAGTTCATCACGAAGTTCCAGTAACTTGGTGATGGTGACTAGAGAACTCTGTCAATCACTATCTTATCTGGAAGATTAACTCCCACTTGATTCAAGCGATTGTAGTACTCAGACAATCTAAGCACTTGCTCACTAGTTGAGCAATTCTCCTCCATCTTTTAGGCGAAGTATTTGTCAGAGGTCTCATACCTCTTGACACGAGCATGAGTCTGAAATATCAATTTCATCTCATGGAACATCTCATCTGTTTCGTGACGTTTCAAAAATGTTTTTGTAGTCCCGGTTCTAAGCCATAAAGCATGATGCACAAAACTATCAAGTAGTCATCATATTGAGCTAGCCAAACGTTCATAACATCTGCATCTGCTCCTGCAATAGGTCTGTCACCTAGTGATGCATCAAGGACATAATTCTTCTGTGCAGCAATGAGGATAATCCTCAGATCACGGATCGAACCCGCATCATTGCTACTAACATCTTTCAACATAGTTTTCTCTAGGAACACATATAAAAACATAGGGAAGCAACAACGCGAGCTATTGATCTACAACATAATTTGCAAAATACTACCAGGACTAAGTTCATGATAAATTAAATTTCAATTAATCATATTACTTAAGAACTCCCACTTAGACAGACATCTCTCTAGTCATCTAAGTGATCACGTGATCCAAATCAACTAAACCATGTCCGATCATCACGTGAGATGGAGTAGTTTTCAATGGTGAACATCACTATGTTGATCATATCTACTACATGATTCACGTTCGACCTTTCGGTCTCCGTGTTCCGAGGCCATATCTGTATATGCTAGGCTCGTCAAGTTTTAACCTGAGTATTCCGCATGTGCAACTGTTTTGCACCTGTTGTATTTGAACGTAGAGCCTATCACACTCGATCATCACGTGGTGTCTCAGCACGAAGAGCTTTCGCAACGGTGCATACTCAGGGAGAACACTTCTTGATAATTAGTGAGAGATCATCTTAAAATGCTACCCTCAATCAAAGCAAGATAAGATGCATAAAGGATAAACATCACATGCAATCAATATAAATGATATGATATGGCCATCATCATCTTGTGCTTGTGATCTCCATCTCCGAAGCACCGTCGTGATCACCATCGTCACCGGCGCGACACCTTGATCTCCATCGTAGCATCGTTGTCGTTACGCCATCTATTGCTTCTACGACTATCGCTACCGCTTAGTGATAAAGTAAAGCAATTACAGGGCGTTTGCATTTCATACAATAAAGCGACAACCATATGGCTCCTGCCAGTTGCCGATAACTTCGGTTACAAAACATGATCATCTCATACAATAAAATATAGCATCACATCTTGACCATATCACATCACAACATGCCCTGCAAAAACAAGTTAGACGTCCTCTAATTTGTTGTTGCAAATTTTACGTGGCTGCTACGGGCTTAGCAAGAACCGTTCTTACCTACGCATCAAAACCACAACGATAGTTTGTCAAGTTAGTGCTGTTTTAACCTTCGCAAGGACCGGGCGTAGCCACACTCGGTTCAACTAAAGTTGGAGAAACTGACACCCGCCAGCCACTTGTGTGCAAAGCACGTCGGTAGAACCAGTCTCGCATAAGCGTACGCGTAATGTCGGTCCGGGCTGCTTCATCCAACAATACCGCCGAACTATATGACATGGTGGTAAGCAGTATGACTTGTATCGCCCACAACTCACTTGTGTTCTACTCGTGCATATAACATCTACGCATAAAACCTGTCTCTGATACCACTATTAGGGAACGTAGTAATTACAAAAAATTTCCTACCCACACGCAAGGTCATGGTGATGCATAGCAACGAGCGGGGAGAGTGTGTCCACGTACCCTCGTAGACCGAAAGCGGAAACGTTATGACAACGCGGTTGATGTAGTCGTACGTCTTCACGATCTGACCGATCCAAGCACCGAACGTACGACACCTCCGAGTTCAGCACACGTTCAGCTCGATACAAATCCCCGGACTCCGATCCAGCAGGGTGTCGTGGATGAGTTCTGTCAGCACGACGGCGTGGTGACGATGATGATGTTCTACCGACGCAGGGCTTCGCCTAAGCACCGCAACGATAAGACCGAGGTGGAATATGGTGGAGGGGGCACGGCACACGGCTAAGGAACGGTCACGAAGATCAACTTGTGTGTCTAAAGGTGCCCCCCTACCCCCGTATATAAAGGAGGGAGGGGGAGGTGCGGCCGGCCCCCTAGGGGTGCGCCTGGAGGAGTCCTACTCCCATCGGGAGTAGGATTCCCCCCTCTTGCCTTGTTGGAGAAGGAAGGGGGAAGGGGAAAAGAGGAAAGGGGGCGCCCCCCCCCCCCCTTCCTTGTCCTATTCTGACTAGGGGGGAGGGGGTGCACGGCCTGCCCTGGCCGGCCCTCCTCTTCTCCCATACGGCCCATGTAGGCCCATTAACCCCCGGGGGGTTCCGGTAACCCCCCGGTACTCCGGTAAAATCCCGATTTCACCCGAAACGATTCCGATATCCAAATATAGGCTTCCAATATCAATCTTTATGTCTTGACCATTTCGAGACTCCTCGTCATGTTCGTGATCACATCCGGGACTCCGAACAACCTTCGGTACATCAAAACTTATAAACTCATAATAAAACTGTCATCGTAACGTTAAGCGTGCGGACCCTACGGGTTCGAGAACTATGTAGACATGACCTAGAACTGTTTCCGGTTAATAACCAATAGCGGAACCTGGATGGCCATATTGGCTCCTACATATTCTACGAAGATCTTTATCGGTCAAACCGCATAACAACATACGTTGTGCCCTTTGTCATCGGTATGTTACTTGCCCGAGATTCAATCGTCGGTATCCAATACCTAGTTCAATCTCGTTACCGGCAAGTCTCTTTACTCGTTACGTAATGCATCATTTCGTAACCAACTCATTGGTCACATTGCTTGCAAGGCTTATAGTGATGTGCATTACCGAGAGGGCCCAGAAATACCTCTCCGACAATCAGAGTGACAAAACCTAATCTTGAAATACACCAACTCAACATCTACCTTTGGAGACACCTGTAGAGCTCCTTTATAATCACCCAGTTACATTGTGACGTTTGGTAGCACACAAAGTGTTCCTCCGGTAAACGGGAGTTGCATAATCTCATAGTCATAGGAACATGTATAAGTCATGAAGAAAGCAGTAGCAACATACTAAATGATCAAGTGCTAAGGCTAACAGAATGGGTCAAGTCAATCACATCATTCTCCTAATGATGTGATACCGTTAATCAAATGACAACTCTTTTGTCCATGGCTAGGAAACATAACCATCTTTGATAAACGAGCTAGTCAAGTAGAGGCATACTAGTGACACTATGTTTGTCTATGTATTCACACATGTATTATGTTTCCGGTTAATACAATTCTAGCATGAATAATAAACATTTATCATGATATAAGGAAATAAATAATAACTTTATTATTGCCTCTAGGGCTTATTTCCTTCACAAAGGTCATACAGGAGAAAAATAGTCTCCAGGTCGCGAAGACCCGGCTGGACGTTGATGTTCGGGTACAGCTTGCTGACTCCATGAAGGAGAATAAGAGGCTTCGACGCGGCATTTATAGTAAGTGCTTAAACGAACCTTTGTACAGTTCGGTGATGAAACGAGTAAACAGAGTTATGTCTGTAGGTATGCTGACAGGTCATCCTGAAGAGGAGATGCCCGGATCCGCAGGCGATCTTCTGCAGGAACTTTCACAACTGCACGAACGAGTTCGGCAGGTGATGCAAGGTATTGCCCAGGCCTTGTGGCCGTCCGCCTCCCAGCCAAGAAGCATCGGAGAGCTTGTAGAGCTGCTCAAGGAAGCATGGCGGCGCTTCCGATTATGGAAGATATCGGCCTGCCGACAAGGTGCGAGGGAAGCCTAGGCCATGGTAAAGATGCGGTACACCAAGGTGGATCCGAATCAAATGGCCCTGCTCGGTCCTGTAGGGTCAGATGGGAAGGAAATTCCCGTTAGTCTGGTATATGACCAAGTAAGATTAGCCGCAAAGTATTCCCAACAGGATTGTAGGCTAGACAGCCTGTTGGATGGTACAGAAGAAGAATTTATCCATTAGTGACTATGTACTTCAATGGACGTATTTTGTCCCTAGCCGGATTGTCAATCATTTGTCTTCGCGGACCTTTTCGCTTCAGCCTCCGGACCCGACAGTCCGAAGTGTATCCGAATACCTGCTTAGTTACATAAATCGGGGTATGCGTGGAAACCAGGTGTAGGGGTCATAAGTGCTTGAACATACAAGTACCCAACTAGTTATGTTATATTACATGGATAGTAAGAAACATCTTCCAGAGAGAATAGTTCCGTTAAGGGTTCCTTTGCCTGGGTACGCATGCATTAATGTGCATGTCCGAACTGCGAACAGAGACGCGGGATACAAAACATCTGGGGATTTATATTGTAATAGGTAAAAAACATCTTTTGTTCACCGACCGAATATTCCCTTAAGAACGCTAGCTTTCAGCTTCACCCAGTCTGAGGTACGCATCCGGCTGACCCGGTGGTAACAATCGCAGAGGTGCTCCCCTTATGCCCTAGCCAAATTAACGGGAACTTAGGGCATAAACAAAAGAGCCAGGCAATCTAGCTTGGCCAAAACTTAAGTCATATCGACGCATATAATGGCGAAGAAAAGGCGCATTTGGAAAAGATACACATATGCAGTGGGCATGAAGCCCGGAAAATAGTTACATTAAGCTTCTGTATAAAAAGCCCCCAGGTATAGTTAGCGCGCATAGCGCGTCAAAATTGTGTAAACGGGTCACACTTTAAGCCTTCTAGGGCTATATAAAAAAGAAAGAAGAAAAAGAGAGAGGATATAATTTAAAAGGGCGGAGGTAAGGAGACAAGCCCAGAGTCCGGCGCTTAGGCGTAGAATCTTCAGAGTCTGGTCGCATTCCATGAGTTCGGCTCTAATCGATTATCCGATGCATCACGCAGGCGGTACGCTCCTCCGGTGAGAACTTTATCGATGATGAAGGGACCCTCACACTTGGGCTTGAGCGTGTCCTTTTTCTTCTCCGGTAGGAGTAGAACGAGTTCGCCAATATTATAAGTTTTGGCCCGTACTTCTCTGCTTTGATACCTTCAAGCCTGTTGCTGATACAATGCGGAAGGGCTTTTGCCACATCGCGCTACTCCCCCAGGGCATCTAGATTGTCCTGCCGATAGAGCTCGGCTTCTCTCTCTTCATACATGCGCACCCGAGGTGAGTCATGAATAATATCGCAGGGCAATACCGCCTCTGCGCCATACACCATAAATAATGGTCTGTATCCGGTAGTGCGATTAGGCGTGGTCCGCAGTCCCGATAGTATGGAGTCGAGCTCCTCGACCCAGTGCGTATCTGACTCCTTCAAGGGTCGCACTAGTCTGGGTTTTATTCCGCTCATAATAAGACCATTTGCTCGTTCGACTTGACCGTTTGTTTGGGGGTGATAGACAGAGGCATAATCGAGCTTAATGCCCATGTTGCTGCACCAAGTTTTCATTTCATAGGCTGTGAAGTTTGAGCCATTGTCAGTGATGATGCTATGGGGGACACCGTAACGGTGTACGACCCCTGATATGAAGTCTATCACTGGTCCGGATTCGGCCGATTTAACTGGTTTGGCCTCTATCCATTTGGTGAACTTGTCCACCATGACCAATAAGTATTTTTTCTTATGGCTTCCTCCTTTAAGGGGTTCGACCATATATAGCCCCCAGACCGCAAAGGGCCAAGTTATGGGGATTGTTTGGAGAGCGGTAGGGGGCATATGGCTCTGATTGGCGAAAAGCTGGCAACCGATGCAATGTTGGACGAAAGCATGTGCGTCTGCTCACGCTGTCGACCAGTAAAAACCTGTACAGAAGGCCTTGCTTACAAGGGCCCGAGTTGCAGCGTGGTGGCCGCCGAGTCCAGCGTGGATTTCGGCCAAGAGTTGCCGCCCTTCCTCTTTGGACATGCATCTTTGGAGCACTCTGGTGGTGCTTTTCTTATAAAGCTCTCCCTCGTGGACTTTGTAGGCTTTGGAGTGCCGCACAATGCAACGTGCCTCATTTTGGTCCTTGATACGTCTCCATCGTATCTACTTTTCCAAACACTTTTGCCCTTGTTTTGTACTCTAACTTGTATGATTTGAATGGAACTAACCCGGACTGGCGCTGTTTTCAGCCGAATTGCCATGGTGTTGTTTTTGTGCAGAAAATATAAGTTCTCGGAATGACCTAAAACTCCACAGAATATCTTAGGATAATTAATAAAAAAATCCTCGCAAAAGATGAAGACCAGGGGGCCCACACCCTGTCCACGAGGGTGGGGGCGCCCCCCCTGGGCGCGCCCCCCTACCTCGTGGGCCCCCTGGTGGCCCTCCGACGCCAACTCCAACTCCATATATTGGCTTTCGGGGAGAAAAAAATCAGAGAGAAGAAATCATCGTGTTTTACGACACAGAGCCGCCGCCAAGCCCTAATCTCTCTCAGGAGGGCTGATCTGGAGTCCGTTCGGGGCTCCGAAGAGGGGAATTCGTCGTCGTCGTCATCATCAACCATCCTCCATCACCAATTTCATGATGCTCACCGCCGTGCGTGAGTAATTCCATCATAGGCTTGCTGGACGGTGATGGGTTGGATGAGATTTATCATGTAATCGAGTTAGTTTTGTTAGGGTTTGATCCCTAGTACCCACTATGTTCTGAGATTAATGTTGCTATGACTTTGCTATGCTTAATGCTTGTCACTAGGGCCCGAGTGCCATGATTTCAGATCTGAACCTATTATGTTTTCATGAATATATGTGAGTTCTTGATCCTATCTTGCAAGTCTATAGTCACCTACTATGTGTTATGATCCGGCAACCCCGAAGTGACAATAATCGGAACCACTCCCGGTGATGATCATAGTTTGAGGAGTTCATGTATTCACTATGTGCTAATGCTTTGTTCTGGTTCTCTATTAAAAGGAGGCCTTAATATCCCTTAGTTTCCAATAGGACCCCTCTACCACGGAAGGGTAGGACAAAAGATGTCATGTAAGTTCTTTTCCATAAGCACGTATGACTGTATTCGGAATACATGCCTACATTACATTGATGAACTGGAGCTAGTTCTGTGTCACTCTATGTTATGACTGTTACATGATGAACCACATCCGGCATAATTATCCATCACTGATCCGGTGACTACGAGTTTTCCATATACTGGTTCTCGCTTATTTACTTTTCCGTTGTTACTGTTAGAATCACTATAAAATACCAAAACATTACTTTTGCTGTTTTTACTTTTGTTACCATTACCACCACTATCGTATTACTTTGCTACTAAACACTTTGCTGCAGATACTAAGTTTCCAGGTGTGGTTGAATTGATAACTCAGCTTCTAATACTTGAGAATATTCTTTGGCTCCCCTTGTGTCGAATCAACAAATTTGGGTTGAATACTCTACCCTCGAAAACTGTTGCGATCCCCTATACTTGTGGGTCATCAGTCCTTGGGGAGCTCTTGCCTATTTAGGTAGGCTAAGAAGGGTTCGGTCCACGGGGCGATGACAACCATGATTATGTGGGCTAAAGGTGTTATTTCGGTGGCGGAGCCTCCGATTATGTCAGTGTGCTCGGTATCTGGGGTTGTGGTCGGATCCGGACTAGTATTGTCGGTCTCCCCTTGCCACACCATGGATGGCTTGAACAACCTTTCCAAGAAGATATTAGGTGGGACGGGGTCGCGCTTGGCGCCGATGCGGACGAGGATATCTGTCGCTTGATTGTTTTCTCGGACCACATGGTGGAATTCGAGCCCCTCGAACCGAGCTGACATGTTGACGATGGAATTTCGGTAGGCCGCCATTTTTGGGTCCTTGGTGTCTAAGTCTCCATTTATTTGAGATGTTGCAAGGTTCGAATCCCCACGCACTTCCAGGCGTTGAATGTCGACTGCCATCTGAAGACCATGCAACAGAGCCTCGTATTCGGCTGTGTTGTTGGAGTCTGTATATAATATTTGGAGTGCGTATTGGACTATATCTCCAGTGGGGGATGCCAGGACAACACCTGCCCCCAGACCAGCCAGCATCTTAGAGCCATCAAAGTGCATGATGCAATTGGAGTACACGTCGTATTCTTTAGGGAGTTCGGCTTCTGTCCATTCGGCGACGAAGTCAGCCAGTACTTGCGACTTAATGGCTCGTCGTGGTTTGTATGTTATGTCGAACGGGAGGAGCTTGATAGCCCATTTGGCAATCCAGCCCGTGGCATCGCGGTTATTTATTATATCGTTGAGTGGTACTTCAGAGGCCACCGTGATTGAGCACTCTTGAAAGTACTGGCGTAGTTTCCGGGATGCCATGAAGACCGCGTATGCTATCTTTTGATAATGTGGGTACCGGGACTTGCATGGAGTGAGGATAGTGGAAACATAGTATACCGGCTTTTGAAGCGGGAACTTATGTTCGTCTGTTTCTCGTTCGACGACGAGCACTGCGCTTACAACCTGGTGTGTTGCGGCTATATATAGCAGCATGGGTTCACCAATATTTGGTGCAGCCAGGATTGGATTGCTGGCCAAGAGGGCCTTTATTTCTTCCAGTCTGGCCATGGCCGCATCCGTCCACTCGAAGTGTTCGGTGTTTTGAAGAAGGCGATAAAGAGGTAGTGTCTTTTCTCCCAATCGGGAGATAAAGCGGCTTAGGACAGCCACGCATCCAGTTAATTTCTGGATTTGCTTGAGGTCTGTTGGGGTAGCCAACTGTGACAGAGCTCGAATTTTTGCTGGATTCCCTTCAATTCCTCTATTGGAAACGATGAAGCGTAGCAGCTTTCCGGCAGGTATGCCGAAAACACATTTTTCCGGGTTGAGCTTGATGTCATATTTCGGAGATTGTCGAATGTAAGACTCAAGTCATCTATTAAGGATTCTACGTGTCTGGTTTTGATGACCACGTCGTCTACGTATGCCTCCACTGTTTTGCCAATTTCTTTCTCCAGGCATGTCTGAATCATGCGTTGATAGGTTGCGCTGGCATTTTTGAGCCCAAAAGGCATGATGTTGAAACAGAAGGGGCCATATGGTGTGATGAATGCCATTGCGGCTTGGTCAGACTCCGCCATCTTGATTTGATGGTATCCGGAGTATGCGTCTAGGAAGCATAATGAGTTGCGGTAGCGTCGATGATTTGATCAATGCGGGGGAGGGGGAAGGGATCCTTGGGGCAAGCCTTATTGAGGTCCTTGAAATCAACACATAGGCGCCATGATTTGTCCTTCTTTGGTACCATCACCAGGTTTGCTAGCCCATCCGGATGTTTTATTTCTCTGATGAATCCGGTCTCGAGTAACTTGGCTAGCTCTTCTTCCATGGCTTGTGGCTTAGGTTCTGAGAAGTGCCGAAGAGTTTGCTTAACGGCTTATATCCCTTCAGTATGTTTAGGCTATGTTCGTCCAGCCCGTGTGGGATGCCTGGCATGTCTGAAGGATGCCAGGAAAAGATGACCCAGTTCTCATGCAAGAACTCTCGCAGTGCAGCGTCTATTGTGGGGTTCAGTTGTACCCCAATGGGTGCTGTTTTTGTAGGGTCCGTTGGGTGGACCTGGAATTTGACTATTTCATCCGCTGGTTACAAAGAGGTGGACTTGGGTCGTTTGTCGAGTATCACGTTGTCCCTGTCCACTGTGGAGTGCAGCATTGTTAGTTCTTCAACCGCGAGGGCTTCGGATAATGCCTCAAGGGCCAGTGCGGCGGTTTTATTTTCGGTGCGGAGTGCTACGTCCGAATCACTAGCTAGAGTCATGATTCCATTGGGCCCGGGCATCTTGAGCTTCATGTACCCATAATGGGGTATGGCTTGGAAGCTCGTGAATGCATCCCGCCCTAAAAGGGCGTGGTATCCGCTACTGAACGGGGCCACTTGGAATATGATTTCTTTGGACCTATAATTCTCCGGCGTGCCGAATACCACATCTAGTGTGATTTTTCCCGCACATCGTGCCTGCCGACTAGGGATGATTCCCCTGAAGGTCGTGCTGCTTTGCTCAATGCGGCTCTTGTCTATTTCCATCTTGTTAAGGGTCTCCTCGTAGATGAGGTTTAATCCGCTGCCGCCATCCATGAGCACTTTAGTAAGCCGGAAGCCGTCCATGATTGGACTAAGGACCAAAGTGGCTGGTGCCCGAACTATTCGGAATTGAGGTTCGTCACTGGCATTGAAGGTTATAGTCATGTAGTTCCATGGATTTATTGCTGCAACGTGGCAGACTTCAGCGAGGCTGCAGAGTGCTCGCTTGTGCCTATTATTTGAGGCGAAAGTCTCGAAGACTATCAGTACCGTATTGTTGTTGTCGGTGGGATATTGCTCTGCGGTATGGTTGATGAGGAGATCCTCGCCGCTCTTGGCCACCTGCCGTAGTATCCAACATGCTCTAAGGCTATGTGTTGGTATGGTATCCGGTGTACTCTGGATTTTGCATGGGCCATTGAGCCATCCTTCCAATACAGTTCCACGCCCTGCAACGGGCCTTGGTTTTTTTGTAATTGGATCGGGTGACTAGCGAGAGTGCACCCTTTTAGTTCGGACGGGGGGTTTAGTAGAGCCGGAGGATCCCAGAATTTTGTTTGGGTTTTCCAAGTGCTTTCCATCACACAGTACTTCAGTAGTATGGCCGCCAAGTCAGCAAAGTGTACTATGTCACGGCGACTTATGGCATTGAGAATTCCCTTGTCCGTGCAATTTTTGCAAGAGAATGAGATTGCGTCTTCCTCGCGATAGTCCTTAACCTTGTTCATTACAAGGAGGAATCTGGCCCAGAAGTGATGTACTATCTCTTGGGGCTCTTGTCTGATGTGGGAAAGATTGTTTGCATCTGGGTGGGTGGGTAGATTTAAGTCCAAATCCTGACCCAATCTGAGACCCAGGGGTAGAGGAGCTTCCGAGCTTGGCAACTTGGGCTCCAGGATGTGGCCCGATTTTTCTAGCCCGCTGTCCGATTTTAAGTTCGGAGCCTGGGACATGTCCTCCCGTAGATGGATATCCAGCTCAGAGAGCTCGGGAATCCGAACATAGTTCGTCCTCAAAATAGAGGAAGAGTCAATGCATTGCTCTTCCACTACCGCTATCTGATGGGTGGCCGACGGAGAGTTAATCTCCCTTTGGTCAGGTTTAAGCTCAATCCGATCATAGTCCATAGCAACCCCTAGAGCGGCGATGTGATCCAAGAGATTGTTTAGGGAGGAGAGCTCCATTGGATCCATCTGTTCGGCAAGTTCCGAGTTGACGTGGAGGCTGTTTTTGATGACCTGAGAAGTCATCGTCGGCGCGACGGCCGATCGGGCGGTCATGACGAAGCTGCCTAGTCGGAGAGTTTGTCCTAGAGCTCGGGCTCCCCCAAAGGTGATGTTGTCCTTGACAACAAGGCGAGCCATCAAGCCGTACCGTGACGACACATTGGAACTCTCAATGAAAGCACCAATGTCGGTGTCAAAACCCGCAGATCTAGGGTAGGGGGTCCCGAACTGTGCGTTTAAGGCTAATGGTAACAGGAGGCGGGGCACACGATGTTTACCCAGGTTCGGGCCCTCTCGATGGAGGTAATACCCTACTTCCTGCTTGATTGATCTTGATGATATGAGTATTACAAGAGTTGACCTACCACAAGATCGTAGAGGCTAAACCCTAGAAGCTAGCCTATGATTATGATTGTTGTTGTCCTATGGACTAAACCCTCCGGTTTATATAGACACCGGAGGAGGATAGGGTTACACAGAGTCGGTTACAGAGAAGGAGATCTACATATCCGAATTGCCAAGCTTGCCTTCCACGCAAAGGAGAGTTCCACCCGGACACGGTACGAAGTCTTCAATCTTGTATCTTCATAGTCCAACAGTCTGGCATAAGCATCTAGTCCGGCTGTCCGAGGACCCCCTAATCCAGGACTCCCTCAAATACCCTACTTCCTTCTTGATTGATCTTCATGATATAAGTATTACAAGAGTTGATCTACCACGAGATCTGAGAGGCTAACCCTAGAAGCTAGCCTATGATTATGATTGTTCTTGTCCTACGAACTAAGCCCTTCGGTTTATATAGACACCGGAGGAGGTTAGGGTTACATCAGGGCGGTTACAGAGAAGGGAATCTACATATCCGAATCACCAAGCTTGCCTTCCAGGCAAAGGAGAGTCCGATCTGGACACGGGACGAAGTCTTCTATCTTGTATCTTCATAATCCAACAGTCTGGCTAAAGTATATAGTCTAGCTGTCCGAGGACCCCTTAATCCAGGACTCCCTCAGTAGCCCCTGAACCAAGCTTCAATGATGATCAAGTCCGGCACGCAGATTGTCTTCGGCATTGCAAGGCGGTTTCCTTCTCTGAATTCTCCAAAGTACCTGTTGTAAAAAGCAGTGTCCGGCCTCCCATTTAATGTTGCACTCATCAGTTTCTGTACTTTGACAATGCCAGCTTCCACGTGTCGAGTGAATGTGAGAAGTCGGGACATTTTTACACTTGCCACCCTAACTATGTAAATAAATCATCTATTAAAGAGACGGGGATCTTCATATCCAAATCACACCATCTCCCCCAAGCGAGGAATCATCAGAGCGCACCCGAAAAAACCACCCCAACATGGCCGGCCACCGCAGCACTTCCTCCTGCCCCTCTAGCGCCAAGCCAGGTGATTGGGAGAAGTGCACCATATCCCACGGTCAATTGGTGAAGTTGCAAACCCAGGGGTTTCTCCCACCTGCATATCTAGTCCCCGTCCGAGTCGGATTAGCTACTTTTAACAACCGGGAGCAAGCAGAGAGTTTTCCCAACCCATCCAGGGGGGATAAAGTATGCCTTGTCCCTTATCTGCTGAGGGGCATCAGATTCCCAATCCATCCGTTCCTCCACGGGCTCCTAGAGTACTATGGCCTCCAACTGCATAATTTCACCCCCAGTGTCCATCCTGCACATCACAGGTTATGTTGCCCTTTGCGAGTTATTTCTAGGTTGCGAAGCTCATTTCGAGCTATGGAAGAGGATGTTCTGCCTCGTCCCTCGTAATCAAGAGGGGTCGATATTCCAAGTGGGCGGAGCCGAGATATGGTGCATCGCCGAGACTGGATACCTATCTGGCACACCGAAGAAGACATCCGAAGACTGGCTTTCTGAGTGGTTTTATATAGAGGATGTCTCCCTTCCTGACCCAATCCGAATGGGTCTTCATGAGTTCACAAATGCTCCATTGAAGAAGTGTCGTAGGTGGCACCCTCAAAGCCCCAAGGAGGAAGATAGCAGAGAGGTCCTTCAACTGATGGGCAAGATAAAACGCTTGCCCAGTCCGGATTAACAATAATCGATGTTATGTCAATATGTATAATGCGAGGGGTACAGCCACTCCAGTAGCGAGGGCGTCCCATGTGGCACTTCAACGGAGAAGATGATGCCACCCGCTGCGGTCGGAAAGGTCTGGACTCCACCACCGCTCTAGTGAAAATACTATCCGACCTATACAAAGGAGAAGAAGATGAGTTCGCCCGCATTAAACCATGGGACAGATTTTCCATGTACAACCCCCCTAGCTGGGTGAGATGCTATCCCTTACTCAACTCTATTCATTCCCGCAGTTCCTTATCATAAATATTTATCTCGCACATCTGTTAACAGGAATGGCGGAAAGCTATGAGGGAGATCCACAGCCCGGCTCCACAGCCAGAGGACCATAACCGGGCCCTTGACCCCGGATTGGAAGAGGGTCCGGACATATTTGTGGAGCTTGGCGAAGGGGTGTTTTACCAGGAGAGTTGCGACAGCACCAAAGTGGCCGTCATTGCCGACTATCCCGGCCTTCTCCCTGCATCACCTGTAGGTAAACAGGAGATTTATCTTCTGAAAAGGATTTACTCTTTTCACCTTACCCACCGCATATATATTACGCTATAATAAGGAAGGCGATCGGCGCGCCATGCCGAACCCGCGGTGACTCGCCAACAAGGGGCGCCCAAGCCGGGCAGGCTTCCAAAAAGGAAGGTGAATAGAGACACGACTGAGCCATCGTCAAAGAGGTATGCTTTAAAACATGCTCCTTGTTATCTTAAAATATAACCCTATCCGCTGTGTCTTGGCAGAAAGAACATCCGCCGGACTATGTCCGAGGATCCTACCCGTCATGCCTCTGCCAGCCGGATTCTGGAACTGGTCTCGAGGGCGGAGGCTAACGTGGGAATGAAACCAGATGGTCATCCTATAGAGGATTCAGATAGAATATCCGCTACAAATTCCAAGGTGGAGAGCGCCATGAATCATCGGCGTCGGCGGACCGCACTACGCGACCCTAGTTTTTCCGAAGAGGCTTTTAATGCCTTCAACTCAGGTGACGCGTACATTCGAGCTGCTCAAGATGGGCTTGCTAGAGCCACAGACCAGTATTTAAAAGATATACGGGTAAGTAGAATCTAATAATTATGTATATCAGTAGCCCCTGAGACTTGAAACAGTTGGTACAAGTGATTTAAGGATCGATGTATGAACAGGTTCTCACCGAGAAGAATAACCTGTTGTCTCAAGAGATGGAGGAGTGTCAAACCTAGCTAAGGGATGCAACTGCCGAACTAGAGAAATCCAAGAAGACCTCATCTGGTACTGTTTCGATTTATCGAAAAACGTAATTCATGTGTACCATTTGGTGTTCGGCGCGTTGCAGATCTGATAATTGATTCCACAAATAATCTCTGATTGAATCCAGAGATCCTACAAGAGGATAAACAAAGAGCTCAATGACAGCTAGATGCTGGCGAGCATGTACTTACACGGGTCAGGCGGGAGAAAAACGATCTTCGGGATGCCAATACCCGGCTGAGCATAGAATTGAAAGATGTTCGTGCTCAGCTAGCTGACTCCGTGAAGGAGAATAAAAGGCTTCAACGCGGCATTTTTAGTATGTGCTAGAACGAAATTTTATACATAGTTCGGCGAAGAAACGGTCTAACATCGTTATGTCTGAAGGTATGCTGACTGGTCGTTTCAAAGAGGAGATGCCCTGATCCTCAGGCGATCTGCTACAAGAGCTTTCGCAACTACACAAACAAGTTTGGCAGGTGATGCACGGCGTCGCCAACGCCTTGTGGCCGTCTGCCTCCCTGCCAGGAGGCATGGGGGAGCTTGTACAACTACTGAAGGGAGCGCGGCGGCGCTTCCGACTATGGAAGATATCTGACTGTCGACAAGGTGCAAGGGAAGATTGGGCGATGGTAAAGACGCGGTATACCAAGCTTGATCCAAATCATATGGCCCGGGTCGGACCTGTAGGGTCAGATGGAAAGAAATTCCCGTTAGTCTGGTATATGACCAGGTAGGATTAGCCGCAAAATATTCCCAACAGGATTCTAGACTAGACAGCCTGTTGGATGGCATAGAAGAAGAAGTTTTTGAGTCGAAGTGACTATGTAATTCAATGGACATATTTTGTCCCTAGCCGGATTGTAAATCATTTGTCATGGCGGACCTTTTCGCTTTGACCTCCGGACCCAATAGTATGGAGTGTTTCCGAATACCCGCTCGGTTATATAAACCGGGGTACGCTTGGAAACCAGGTGTAGAGGTCATAATTGCTTGAACAGACAAGTAACCAACTAGTTATGTTATATTACATGGATAGTAAGAAACATCTTCCACAGAGAATAGTTCCGTTAAGGGTTCCTTTCCCTGGGTACGCATGCATTGATGTGCATGTCCGAACTGCGAGAAAATGCGCAGTATATGAAACGTCTGGGGGTTTGTATTGTGATAGGTAAAAGACATCTTTAGTTCACGGACCGAATATTCCCTTAAGAACGCTAGCTTTCGGCTTCACCCAGTCTGAGGTACACGTCTGGAGGACCCGGCAATAACAATCGTAGAGGTGCTCCCCTTATGCCCTAGCCGAATTAACAGGAACGTAGGGCATAAACACAAGAGCCAAGCACCCCAGCTTGGCCAAAACTTAAGTCATATCGACACATATAATGGTGAAGAAAAGGTGCATATGGGAAAGAGACACATATGCAATGGGCGTGATGCCCGGAATATAATTATATTAAGCTTCTGTATAAGAAGCCCCTAGGTATAGAGAGCGCACATACTTGAAGATCAAAGCGTTACAAGTGTGTAGTTGAGTCACAAAAAATCTTTAGGGCTATAAAAAGTAAATAAAAAGGAACAGAGGAAAGGAGACGAACAAAGAGTTTGGCGCTAGGCATAGAATCTTCGGAGCCTGGCCGCGTTCCATGGGTTTGGTTTGAGTCGATTATCTGATGCATCACGCAGATGGTACGTTCCTCCGGTGAGAACTTTATCGATGATGAAGGGACCCACCCACTTGGGCTTGAGCTTGTCCTTTTTCTTCTCCGGTAGGTGTAGAGCGAGTTCGCCAATATTATAAGTTTTGGCCCGTACTTCTCTGCTTTGATACCTGCGAGCCTGTTGTTGATAGAATGCGGAATGGGGTTTTGTGACGTCACGCTCCTCCTCCAGGTCATCTAGGTTGTCCCGCCGATCGAGCTCGGCCTCTCTCTCTTCATACATAAGCACTCGAGGTGAGTCATCAATAATATCGCAGGGCAATACCGCCTCTGCGTCGTACACCATGAAGAAGGGTGTGTATCCGGTAGTGCGATTTGGCATGGTCCGCAGCCCCCATAGTATGGAGTCAAGCTCCTCGACACAGTGCATGTCAGACTCTTTTAGAGATCGTACTAGTCTAGGTTTGATGCCGCTCATGATAAGACCGTTTTCTCGTTCGACTTGACCGTTTGTTTGAGGGTGATAGACGGAGGCGTAATCGAGCTTAATGCCCATGTTGTCGCACCAAGTTTTCACCTCATCGGCCGTGAAATTAGAGCCATTATCGGTGATGATGCTGTGGGGAACACCATACCGGTGCACAACCCCTGATATGAAGTCTATCACTGGTCCGGATTCGGCCGTCTTGACTGGCTTGGCCTCTATCCATTTGGTGAATTTATCTACCATGACCAATAGGTATTTTTTCTTATGCCCACCCCCCTTTAAGGGGTCCGACCATATTGAGCCCCCAGACTGCAAAAGGCCAAGTTATGGGATTGTTTGGAGAGCGGTGGACGGCATATGGCTTTGGTTGGCGAAGAGCTGGGAACCAACGCAATGTTGGACGAGGTCCTGTGCGTCTCCTCTGGCTGTCGGCTAGTAGAAACCTGTACGGAAGGCCTTACAAGGGCCCGAGCTGCGGCGTGATGGCCGCCGAGTCCAGCATGAATTTCAGCCAAGAGCTGCCGCCCTACCTCTTCGGAGATACATCTTTGAAGTACACCGGTGGCGCTTTTCTTATAAAGCTCTCGCTCGTGGACCTTGTAGGCTTTAGAGCGCCACACAATGCAGCGTGCCTTGTTTTGATCCTCGGGGAGTTCTTGCCTATTTAGGTAGGCTAAAAAAGGTTCGGTCCATGGGACAATGACAGCCATGATGAGATGGGCCGAAGGTGTTATTTCGGTGGCAGAGCCCCCGATTATGTTAGTGTGTTCGGAATCAAGGGTTGTGGTCGGATCCGGACTAATATTGCCGGTCTCCCCTTGCCATACCACGGATGGCTTGAAAAGACTTTCCAGGAAGATGTTAGGTGGGACAGGGTCGCGCTTAACACCAATGCGGGCAAGGATATCTGCCGCTTGATTGTTTTCCCGAACCACATGATGAAATTCAAGCCCCTCGAATTGAGCTGACATTTGAAGAACAGCATTGCGATAAGCTGCCATTTTCGGATCCTTGGCGTTGAAGTCTCCATTTATTTGAGATATTGCGAGGTTTGAGACCCCACGTACTTCTAGGCGCTTAACGCCCATGGAGACAGCCATCCAAAGACCATGCAACAGAGCCTCGTATTCAGTTGCATTGTTGGAGTCTGTGTATAGTATTTGGAGTACGTATTGGACTGTATCTCCAGTGGGGGATGTCAAGACAACACCCGCTCCCAGACCAACCAGCATTTTAGAACCGTCAAGGTGCATGATCCAATTGGAGTATGCGCCGTACTATTTAGGGAGTTAGGCTTCTGTCCATTCGGCGATGAAGTCAGCCAGTACTTGTGATTTAATGGCCCGCCGTGGTTTATATGTAATGTCAAACGGGAGGAGCTCGATGGCCCACTTAGCAATCCGGCCCATTGCATCGCGGTTATTTATTATGTCATTGAGTGGTACTTCACAGGCCACCGTGATCGAACACTGTTGAAAGTAGTGTCGCAGTTTCCAGGATGCCATGAAGACCGCATATGCTATATTTTGATAATGGGGGTACCGTAACTTGCATGGTGTGAGGACAGTGAACACGTAGTCTACCGGCTTTTGAAGCGGGAACTTGTGTCCGCCCTTCTCTCATTTGATGACGAGCACTGCGCTTACAACTTGATGTGTTGCAGCTATATATAACAACATGGGTTCTCCAACATTTGGTGCAGCCAGGATTGGTTTGCTGGCTAGGAGCACCTTTATTTCTTCCAGTCCGGCCATCGCCGCATCCGTCCACTCGAAGTGTTCGGTTCGTCAAGAAGGCGATAAAGAGGTAGTGCTTTTTGTCACAGTCGGGAGATAAAACGGCTTAAAGCAGCCACGCATCCAGTTAATTTCTGGATTTCGTGAGGTATGTTGGGGTAGCCAACTGTGACAAAGCTCGGATTTTAGCCGGGTTTGCTTCAATTCCTCTATTGAAAACGATGAAGCCCAGCAGCTTTCAGGCGGGAACACCGAAAACACATTTTTCCGGATTGAGCTTGATGTCATATGTTCATAGGTTATCAAATGTTAGCCTTAGGTCGTCTATTAAAGACTCGACATGTCTGGTCTTGATGACCACGTTGTCCACGTATGCCTCAACTGTTTTACTGATTTGTTTCTCCAGGCACGTTTGAATCATGCATTGGTAGGTAGCACCGACGTTTTTGAACCCGAAAGGCATAGTGTTGAAGCAAAAGGGGTCGTATGGAGTGATAAATGCCGTTGCGGCCTGGTCTAACTCTGTCATCTTGATTTGATGATATCCGGAGTATGCGTCGAGGAAACACAGTGCGTCGTGTCCTGCGGTACCATTGATGATCTGATCAACGCGGGGAGAGAGAATGGGTCCTTAGGGCAAGCCTTGTTGAGGTCCTTGAAATCAATGCACAGGCGCTATGATTTGTCCTTCTTTGGTACCATCACCAGGTTTTCTAGCCAATCTGGGTGTTTTATTTCTCGGATGAATCCGGCTTTGAGTAATTTGTCTAGCTCCTCTCCCATGGCTTGTCGTTTAGGTTCTGAAATGCGCCGTAGTGTCTTCTTGACCGGCTTGTATCCCTTCAATATGTTGAGGCTATGCTCGGCCAGCCTGCATGGGATCCCTGGCATATCTGAAGGGTGCCAGGCAAAGATATCCCAATTCTCGCATAAGAACGCTCGCAGTGCAGCGTCGATTGTGGGGTTCAGCTGTGCCCCGATGGATGATGTCTTTGTGGCGTCCGTTGGGTGGACTTGGAATTTGACAATTTCGTCTGCTAGTTTAAAGGAGGTGGACTTGGATCGTTTATCAAGTATCACGTCATCTCTGTCCACTGTGGAGCGTAATGCAGTTAGTTCTTCGGACGCAAGGGCTTCGGATAATGCCTCGAGGGCTAGGGCGGCGGTTTTATTTTCGGTGCGGAGTGCTATGTCCGAATCACTAGCAAGAGTGATGATTCTATTGGGCCTGGGCATCTTGAGCTTCATGTACCCATAATGGGGTATAGCATTGAAGCTCGCGAATGCGTCTCGTCCCAAAAGGGCGTGGTATCCACTACTGAAAGGGACCACTTGGAATGTTATCTCTTCGGACCTATAATTCTCCGGCGTGCCGAATACCACATCTAGTGTGATTTTTCCCGCACATCGTGCCTCCAGAATGGGAATAATTCCTCTGAAGGTTGTGCTGCTTTGCTCAATGCGGCTCCTGTCTATTTCCATTTTGTTGAGAGTTTCCTTGTAGATGAGTTTTAATCCGCTGCCGCTGTCCATGAGTACTTTGGTAAGCCGGAAGTCGTCCACAATTGGACTAAGGACCAAAAAGGCCGGTGCTCGGACTGTTAGGAACTGAGGTTCGTCACTGGCATTGATGGTTATAGCCATGTCATTCCAGGGGTTTATTGCTGCAACATGGCAGACTTCGGCGAGGCCGCGGAGTGCTCTCTTACGCCTGTTATTCAAGGCGAAAGTCTCGAAGACTATCAGCACTGTATTGTTGTTTTCTGCGGGATGATGCTCTGCGGTATTGTTGATGAGGAGATCCACACTGCTCTTGTCAACCTGCCGAAGTATCCAACATGCTCTAAGGCTGTGTGTTGGTACGGTATCCGATGTGGTGTGAATTTTGCATGGCCTATTGAGCCATCCCTCCAATATGGTTCCGCGCCCTGTAGTGGGCTTCGGCTTCTTTGTGATTGGATCAGGTGACCTACGAGGGTACACCCTTTTTGTTTGGACAAAGGGTTTCGTGAGGGCCAGTGGGTCCCAAAAGGCTGCTTGGGTTTCTAGGCGCTTTCAATTGCGCAGTACTTCCGTACTGTGGCCACCAAGTCAGCGAAATGTCATATGCAATGGCGTTTTATGGCATTAAGGATTCCCTTGTCCGTGCAATTTCTGCAGAAGAATGAGATTGCGTCTTCCTCGCGATAGTCCTTAACCTTGTTCATTACAAGGAGGAATTTGGCCCAAAAGTGATGTACTGTCTCTTGGGATTGTTGTCTGATATGGGAAAGATCGCTTGTATCTGGGTGGGTGGGTCGAACTAAATCCGAACCCTGACCCGGTCTGGGATCTAGAGCTGGAAGAGCTACCAAACTTAATGTTGGAAATATGCCCTAGAGGCAATAATAAAGGATTATTATTATATTTCCTTGTTCATGATAATTGTCTTTTATTCATGCTTTAATTGTATTATCCGGAAATCGTAATACACGTGTGAATACATAGACCACAACATGTCCCTAGTGAGCCTCTAGTTGACTAGCTCGTTGATCAATAGATAGTCATGGTTTCCTGACTATGGACATTGGATGTCTTTGATAATGGGATCACATTATTAGGAGAATGATGTGATGGACAAGACCCAATCCTAAGCATAGCACAAGATCGTGTAGTTCGTTTTGCTAGAGCTTTTCCAATGTCAAGTATCTTTTCCTTAGACCATGAGATCGTGTAACTCCCAGATACCGTAGGAGTGCTTTGGGTGTACCAAACGTCACAACGTAACTGGGTGACTATAAAGGTATACTACGGGTATCTCTGAAAGTGTCTGTTGGGTTGACACGGATCGAGACTGGGATTTGTCACTCCGTATGATGGAGAGGTATCACTGGGCCCACTCGGTAATGCATCATCATAATGAGCTCAAAGTGACCAAGTGTTTGGTCACGGGATCATGCATTACGGTACGAGTAAAGTGACTTGCCGGTAACGAGATTGAACAAGGTATTGGGATACCGACGATCGAATCTCGGGCAAGTAAAATACCGATTGACAAAGGGAATTGTATACGGGGTTGCTTGAAACCTCGACATCGTGGTTCATCCAATGAGATCATCGAGGAGCATGTGGGAGCCAACATGGGTATCCAAATCCCGCTGTTGGTTATTGACCGGAGAGCGGTCTCGGTCATGTCTACGTGTCTCCCGAACCCGTAGGGTCTACACACTTAAGGTTCGGTGACGCTAGGGTTGTAGAGATATGAGTATGCAGCAAACCAAAAGTTGTTCGGAGTCCCGGATGAGATCCCGGACGTCATGAGGAGTTCCGGAATGGTCCGGAGGTAAAGAATTATATATGGGAAGTCGAGTTTCAACCATCGGGAAAGTTTCGGGGTTCACCGGTATTGTATCGGGACCACCGGAAGGGTCCCGGGGGTCCATCGGGTGGGGCCACCTATCCCCGAGGGCCCCATGGGCTGAAGTGGGAGGGGAACCAGCCCCTGGTGGGCTAGTGCGCCCCCCCTGGGCCCCCCTCTGTGCCTAGGGTTGGGAACCCTAGGGGAGGGGGCGCCTCCACTTGCCCTGGGGGGCAAGTTTCCCCCCTTGGCCGCCGCCCCCCTAGGAGATCCCATCTCCTAGGGCCGGCGCCCCCCCCCCTGGGGTCCCTATATAAAGAGGGGGGTGGGAGGGCAGCCGGACCCTGACACCTGGCGCCTCCCTTCCCCCCTTGCTACACCTCTCCCTCCCGTAGTCGCTTGGCGAAGCCCTGCCGGATCCCTGCTGCATCCACCATCACGCAATCGTGCTGCTGGATCTTCATCAACCTCTCCTTCCCCCTTGCTGGTTCAAGAAGGAGGAGACGTCACGCTGACTGTACGTGTGTTGAACGCGGAGGTGCCGTCCGTTCGGCGCTAGGATCTCCGGTGATTTGGATCACGACGAGTACGACTCCCTCAACCCCGTTCTCTTGAACGCTTCCGCTCGCGATCTACAAGGGTATGTAGATGCACTCCTCTCTCTCGTTGCTAGATGAACTCATAGATTGATCTTGGTGAACGTAGGAAAATTTTTATTTTATGCAACGTTCCCCAACAGTGGCATCATGAGCTAGGTCTATGCGTAGTTCTCTATTGCACGAGTAGAACACAAATCTGTTGTGGGCGTAGATGTTGTCAACTTTCTTGCCACTACTAGTCTTATTTTGCTTCAGCGGTATTGTGGGATGAAGCGGCCCGGACCGACCTTACACGTACGCTTACGTGAGACAGGTTCCACCAAGTGACATGCACTAGTTGCATAAGGTGGCTAGCGGGTGTCTGTCTCTCCCACTTTAGTTGGAGTGGATTCGATGAAAAGGGTCCTTATGAAGGGTAAATAGAAGTTGACAAATCACGTTGTGGTTATTCGTAGGTAAGAAAACGTTCTTGCTAGAACCCTATTGCAGCCACGTAAAAGATGCAACAACAATTAGAGGACGTCTAACTTGTTTTTGCAGCAATTGCTTTGTGATGTGATATGGCCAAAAGTTGTGATGAATGATGAATGATATATTGTGATGTATGAGATCATGTTCTTGTAATAGGAATCACGACTTGCATGTCGATGAGTATGACAACCGGCAGGAGCCATAGGAGTTGTCTTAATTATTGTATGACCTGCGTGTCAATGATTTAACGCCATGTAATTACTTTACTTTATTGCTAAACCGTTAGCCATAGTAGTAGAAGTAATAGTTGGCGAGCAACTTCATGGAGACACGATGATGGAGATCATGGTGTCATGCCGGTGACGAAGATGATCATGGAGCCCCAAAGATGGAGATCAAAGGAGCTATATGATATTGGCCATATCATGTCACTACTATTTAATTGCATGTGATGTTTATTATGTTTATGCATCTTGTTTACTTAGAACGACGGTAGTAAATAAGATGATCCCTCATAATAATTTCAAGAAAGTGTTCCCCCTAACTGTGCGCCGTTGCTAAAGTTCGTCGTTTCGAAGCACCACGTGATGATCGGGTGTGATAGATTCCTACGTTCACATACAACGGGTGTAAGACAGTTTTACACATGCAAAACACTTAGGTTAACTTGACGAGCCTAGCATGTACAGACATGGCCTCGGAACACAGAGACCGAAAGGTCGAACATGAGTCGTATGGAAGATACGATCAACATGGAGATGTTCACCGATGATGACTAGTCCGTCTCACGTGATGATCGGACACGGCCTAGTCGACTCGGATCATGTAACACTTAGATGACTAGAGGGATGTCAAATCTGAGTGGGAGTTCATTAAATAATTTGATTAGATGAACTTAATTATCATGAACTTAGTCTAAAATCTTTGCAAAAATGTCTTGTAGATCAAATGGCCAACGCTCATGTCAACATGAACTTCAACGCGTTCCTAGAGAAAACCAAGCTGAAAGATGATGGCAGCAACTATACGGACTGGGTCCGGAACCTGAGGATCATCCTCATAGCTGCCAAGAAAGCATATGTCCTAGAAGGACCGCTAGGTGAAGCACCCATCCCAGAGAACCAAGACGTTATGAACGCTTGGCAGTCACGTGCTGATGATTACTCCCTCGTTCAGTGCGGCATGCTTTACAGCTTAGAACCGGGGCTCCAAAAGCGTTTTGAGCAACACGGAGCATATGAGATGTTCGAGGAGCTGAAAATGGTTTTCCAAGCTCATGCCCGGGTCGAGAGATATGAAGTCTCCGACAAGTTCTATAGTTGTAAGATGGAGGAAAATAGTTCTGTCAGTGAGCACATACTCAAAATGTCTGGGTTGCACAACCGCCTGTCCCAGCTGGACATTAACCTCCCGGACGAGGCGGTCATTGACAGAATCCTTCAGTCGCTCCCACCGAGCTACAAGAGCTTTGTGATGAACTACAATATGCAGGGGATGGTGAAAACTATTCCTGAAGTATTTTCAATGCTGAAGTCGGCAGAGGTAGAAATCAAGAAAGAACATCAAGTGTTGATGGTCAATAAAACCACCAAGTTCAAGAAAGGCAAGGGTAAGAAGAACTTCAAGAAGGACGGCAAGGATGTTGCCGCGCCCGGTAAGCCAGTTGCCGGGAAGAAGTCAAAGAATGGACCCAAGCCTGAGACTGAGTGCTTTTATTGCAAAGGGAAGGGTCACTGGAAGCGGAACTGCCCCAAATACTTAGCGGACAAGAAGGCCGGCAACACTAAAGGTATATGTGATATACATGTAATTGATGTGTACCTTACCAGTACTCGTAGTAACTCCTGGGTATTTGATACCGGTGCCGTTGCTCATATTTGTAACTCACAGCAGGAGCTGCGGAATAAGCGGAGACTGGCGAAGGACGAGGTGACGATGCGCGTCGGGAATGGTTCCAAGGTTGATGTGATCGCCGTCGGCACGCTACCTCTACATTTACCCACGGGATTAGTTTTAAACCTTAATAATTGTTATTTAGTGCCAAGTTTGAGCATGAACATTGTATCTGGATCTCGTTTAATACGAGATGGCTACTCATTTAAATCCGAGAATAATGGTTGTTCTATTTATATGAGAGATATGTTTTATGGTCATGCCCCGATGGTCAATGGTTTATTCTTAATGAATCTCGAACGTAATGTTACACATATTCATAGTGTGAATACCAAAAGATGTAAAGTTGATAACGATAGTCCCACATACTTGTGGCACTGCCGCCTTGGTCACATTGGTGTCAAGCGCATGAAGAAGCTCCATGCTGATGGACTTTTAGAGTCTCTCGATTATGAATCATTTGACACATGCGAACCATGCCTCATGGGCAAAATGACCAAGACTCCGTTCTCCGGAACAATGGAGCGAGCAACCAACTTATTGGAAATCATACATACTGATGTGTGTGGTCCAATGAGCGTTGAGGCTCGCGGAGGATATCGTTATGTTCTCACTCTCACTGATGACTTAAGTAGATATGGGTATGTCTACTTGATGAAACACAAGTCTGAGACCTTTGAAAAGTTCAAGGAATTTCAGAATGAAGTAGAGAATCAACGTGACCGAAAGATAAAATTCTTACGATCAGATCGTGGAGGAGAATATTTAAGTCACGAATTTGGTACGCACTTAAGAAAATGTGGAATCGTTTCACAACTCACGCCGCCTGGAACACCTCAGCGTAATGGTGTGTCCGAACGTCGTAATCGCACTCTATTGGATATGGTGCGATCTATGATGTCTCTTACCGATTTACCGCTATCATTTTGGGGATACGCTCTAGAGACAGCTACATTCACTTTAAATAGGGCTCCGTCTAAATCCGTTGAGACGACACCGTATGAATTATGGTTTGGGAAGAAACCTAAGCTGTCGTTTCTAAAAGTTTGGGGATGCGATGCTTATGTCAAGAAACTTCAACCTGAAAAGCTCGAACCCAAGTCGGAAAAATGCGTCTTCATAGGATACCCTAAGGAAACCATTGGGTATACCTTCTACCTTAGATCCGAAGGCAAGATCTTTGTTGCCAAGAACGGATCCTTTCTGGAAAAAGAGTTTCTCTCGAAAGGAGTAAGTGGGAGGAAAGTAGAACTCGATGAAGTACTACCTCTTGAACCGGAAAGTAGTGCAGCTCAGGAAAATGTTCCTGTGGTGCCTACACCGACTGGAGAGGAAATTAATGATGATGATCAAGGTACTTCGGATCAAGTTGCTACTGAACTTCGTAGGTCCACAAGGACACGTTCCACACCAGAGTGGTATGGCAACCCTGTCCTGGAAATCATGTTGTTAGACAACGGTGAACCTTCGAACTATGAAGAAGCGATGGCGGGCCCAGATTCCAACAAATGGCTTGAAGCCATGCAATCCGAGATAGAATCCATGTATGAAAACAAAGTATGGACTTTGACAGACTTGCCCGATGATCGGCGAGCGATAGAAAACAAATGGATCTTTAAGAAGAAGACGGACGCGGATGGTAATGTTACCATCTATAAAGCTCGACTTGTCGCTAAGGGTTATCGGCAAGTTCAAGGGGTTGACTACGATGAGACTTTCTCTCCCGTAGCGAAGCTGAAGTCCGTCCGAATCATGTTAGCAATTGCCGCATACTATGATTATGAGATATGGCAGATGGACGTCAAAACGGCATTCCTTAACGGCTATCTTAAGGAAGAACTGTATATGATGCAGCCGGAAGGTTTTGTCGATCCTAAGAATGCTAACAAGGTATGCAAGCTCCAGCGATCCATTTATGGGCTGGTGCAAGCATCTCGGAGTTGGAACATTCGCTTTGATGAGATGATCAAAGCGTTTGGGTTTATGCAGACTTATGGAGAAGCCTGCGTTTACAAGAAAGTGAGTGGGAGCTCTGTAGCATTTCTCATATTATATGTAGATGACATACTTTTGATGGGAAATGATATAGAACTTTTGGACAGCATTAAGGCCTACTTGAATAAGTGTTTTTCAATGAAGGACCTTGGAGAAGCTGCTTACATATTAGGCATCAAGATCTATAGGGATAGATCGAGACGCCTCATAGGTCTTTCACAAAGCACATACCTTGATAAGATATTGAAGAAGTTCAATATGGATCAGTCCAAGAAAGGGTTCTTGCCTGTATTGCAAGGTGTGAGATTGAGCTCGGCTCAATGCCCGACCACGGCAGAAGATAAAGAAGAGATGAGTGTCATCCCCTATGCCTCAGCCATAGGATCTATTATGTATGCCATGCTGTGTACCAGACCTGATGTAAACCTTGCCGTAAGTTTGGTAGGAAGGTACCAAAGTAATCCCGGCAAGGAACACTGGACAGCGGTCAAGAATATCCTTAAGTACCTGAAAAGGACAAAGGACATGTTTCTCGTTTATGGAGGTGACGAAGAGCTCGTCGTAAAGGGTTACGTCGATGCTAGCTTCGACACAGATCTGGATGACTCTAAGTCACAAACCGGATACGTGTATATGTTGAATCGTGGAGCAGTAAGCTGGTGCAGTTGCAAGCAGAGCGTCGTGGCGGGATCTACATGTGAAGCGGAATACATGGCAGCCTCGGAGGCAGCGCATGAAGCAATATGGATGAAGGAGTTCATCACCGACCTAGGAGTCATACCCAATGCGTCGGGGCCGATCACTCTCTTCTGTGACAACACTGGAGCTATTGCCCTTGCCAAGGAGCCCAGGTTTCACAAGAAGACCAGGCACATCAAGCGTCGTTTCAACTCCATCCGTGAAAATGTTCAAGATGGAGACATAGATATTTGCAAAGTACATACGGATCTGAATGTCGCAGATCCGTTGACTAAACCTCTTCCGCGAGCAAAACATGATCAACACCAGAACTCTATGGGTGTTCGATTCATCACAATGTAACTAGATTATTGACTCTAGTGCAAGTGGGAGACTGTTGGAAATATGCCCTAGAGGCAATAATAAAAGGATTATTATTATATTTCCTTGTTCATGATAATTGTCTTTTATTCATGCTATAATTGTATTATCCGGAAATCGTAATACACGTGTGAATACATAGACCACAACATGTCCCTAGTGAGCCTCTAGTTGACTAGCTCGTTGATCAACAGATAGTCATGGTTTCCTGACTATGGACATTGGATGTCTTTGATAACGGGATCACATCATTAGGAGAATGATGTGATGGACAAGACCCAATCCTAAGCATAGCACAAGATCGTGTAGTTCGTTTTGCTAGAGCTTTTCCAATGTCAAGTATCTTTTCCTTAGACCATGAGATCGTGTAACTCCCGGATACCGTAGGAGTGCTTTGGGTGTACCAAACGTCACAACGTAACTGGGTGACTATAAAGGTATACTACGGGTATCTCCGAAAGTGTCTGTTGGGTTGACACGGATCGAGACTGGGATTTTTCACTCCGTATGACGGAGAGGTATCTCTGGGCCCACTCGGTAATGCATAATCATAATGAGCTCAAAGTGACCAAGTGTATGGTCACGGGATCATGCATTATGGTACGAGTAAAGTGACTTGCCGGTAACGAGATTGAACGAGGTATTGGGATACCGACGATCGAATCTCGGGCAAGTAACATACCGATTGACAAAGGGAATTGTATACGGGGTTGCTTGAATCCTCGACATCGTGGTTCATCCGATGAGATCATCGAGGAGCATGTGGGAGCCAACATGGGTATCCAGATCCCGCTGTTGGTTATTGACCGGAGAGCGTCTCGGTCATGTCTACGTGTCTCCCGAACCCGTAGGGTCTACACACTTAAGGTTCGGTGACGCTAGGGTTGTAGAGATATGAGTATGCAGCAAACCAAAAGTTGTTCGGAGTCCCGGATGAGATCCCGGACGTCACGAGGAGTTCCAGAATGGTCCGGAGGTAAAGAATTATATATGGGAAGTCGAGTTTCGGCCATTGGGAAAGTTTCGGGTTTCACCGGTATTGTACCGGGACCACCGGAAGGGTCCCGGGGGTCCACCGGGTGGGGCCACCTATCCCGGAGGGGCCCATGGGCTGAAGTGGGAGGGGAACCAGCCCCTGGTGGGCTGGTGCCCCCCCCCCGGGCCCCCCTCTGCGCCTAGGGTTGGGAACCCTAGGGGAGGGGGCGCCTTCCCTTGCCTTGGGGGCAAGTTTCCCCCCTTGGCTGCCGCCCCCCCAGGAGATCCCATATCCTAGGGCCGGCGCCCCCCTGGGGTCCCTATATAAAGAGGGGGGTGGGAGGGCAGCCGGACGCTGACACCTGGCGCCTCCCTTCCCCCCTTGCTACACCTCTCCCTCCCGTAGTCGCTTGGCGAAGCCCTGCCTAATCCCTGCTGCATCCACCATCACGCCGTCGTGCTGCTGGATCTTCATCAACCTCTCCTTACCCCTTGCTGGATCAAGAAGGAGGAGACGTCACGCTGACTGTACGTGTGTTGAACGCAGAGGTGCCGTCCGTTCGGCGCTTGGATCTCCGGTGATTTGGATCACGACGAGTACGACTCCCTCAACCCCGTTCTCTTGAACGCTTCCGCTCGCGATCTACAAGGGTATGTAGATGCACTCCTCTCTCTTGTTTCTAGATGAACTCATAGATTGATCTTGGTGAACGTAGGAAATTTTTTATTTTATGCAATGTTCCCCAACACTTAATAATTTATGTTCCGGGATGTTACCCAATTTTTCTGGCCCACAGCCCGGTTCTAAGTCCGAGACTTGGGGCATGTCTTCCCATAAATGGGTATCCGGCTCGGTGAGCTCGGTAATCCGGACATAGTCCATCTTCAGTATGGGAGGAGAGTCATTGCGTTGCTCCTCCACCACCGCTATCTGATGGGTGACCGGCGGAGTGTTAATCTCTCTCTGATCAGGTTTAAGCCCAATCAGTTCATAGTCCATAGCGACTCCCAGGGCGGCGATGCAATCTAAGAGCTCGTTCGAAGATGTTAGCTCCGTCGGATCCATTTGCTCGGCGTGTTCCGAGCTGATGTGGAGACGATTCTCGATGACTCGAGAGGTCATCGTTGGCTCGACGGCCGAACGGGCGGTCATAATGAAACCGCCCAGCCGGAGGGTTTGGCCTGAGGCCAAGGCTCCCCTGAAGGTGATACTGTCCTTGATAACAGGGCGAGCCATCAGCCCGATCTTCGACATCACAGTGGAACTCTCAATGAAAGCACCAATGTTGGTGTCAAAACCGGCGGATCTCGGGTAGGGGGTCCCGAACTGTGCGTCTAAGGCTAATGGTAACAGGAGGAGGGGGGCAATATGTTTACCCAGGTTTGGGCCCTCTCTATGGAGGTAATACCCTACTTTCTGCTTGATTTATCTGGATGATATGAGTATTACAAGCCTTGATCTACCACGAGATCATAGAGGCTAACCCTAGAAGCTAGCCTATCATGATTGTTCTTGTCCTACGGACTAAGCCCTCCGGTTTATATAGACACCGGAGGGGGTTAGGGTTACATCAGGTCGGTTACAGAGAAGGGAATCTACATATCCGAATCACCAAGCTTGCCTTCCATGCAAAGGAGAGTCCCATCCGGACACAGGACGAAGTCTTCTATCTTGTATCTTCATAATCCAACAGTCCGACTAAAGTATATAGTCCGGTTGTCCGAGGACCCCTTAATCCAGGACTCCCTCAGGTCTATTTCGGCCTGCTGCCGTCCCGTGAGCTGTTCGACACGTTTCAGGCCCAACCTACTTTTCAGCCTCCTAAAAGCCCATTGAGTTTTCTTGTGAAAATAGGGCCGGCGGTTTACTCGGCCTATTAAAGGCCCGAATCTACTAGTGGGACAGTTTATATTTAGGCCTGTTAACGGACCAAGATGAAGGGGCCCATGATGCGGATCATACATAGTGATTTGCAGGACGACCCGATTATGTACTGTTATTTTATGGTTTGGCCAGTTTACTGCGAAGATAGGATATTATATACAGTAAAATAACTACAGCATCATGAATAAGAAAAAACCTAGACTATAAAATAAGGAAATTACGGCATATTACATCCACTGGGCATCAAAGTTCGCCACTATGATAATAAAGCACAAGCAGACAACAAATTACATACACTGGGCATCAAAGATCGCCACGAGTGCAAATAAACATGCCGACAACACTTCAATAGAGTTTAAGAAAGGTTAGCCCTACTCGGGAGCTGCAGCACAAGAAGCTGAGCAAGCTGATGAGACTGCGCTTGTTTGACACTTATATCCTCCTCACTCTGAAAGATAAACAAGCAGACAGATGACATGTTTTGCACATATAAGTATCAGTGCTGACAATTCATCACATTTCTTACTAATGAATAAAGTGACACAATTTAAAATAGCATTAACACAATATGGTATTATTCAGGTCAAGAAATGGCAGGAAATGACATTGTGAAGGAGTTGGCAGCTTCACGACACCACTGGATTACAGATCAAGAACTCATAAGTATTAATGGTTAGTGTGCTATCAATTTATCCCATTTCAGATTGGCAAATAAAGAGACAGTTTAAATAATAGTAGAATGATATGACATTGTTCATAGTTAAGACATTGCAGAATATGACATTGTGATGTAGTGGGTAGGTTCACCACACTAGTGGATTATGGATCAAGAACAGAAGCATACATGCAGTGCAAAACAAGATCACTTGCTATGTATACTTTAATTTACATGGTATGAAGAAGGAACTTGGTTGTACAACTGAAAACTTAAATTGAAAAGGACAAACTTTTGTTTATGAACTACATAATAAACTTTAAACATGCAATTTGATGCAAACACCAAAAATAAACAATTATTGCAGTCATGCCTAACCAAATATACACAACAAAGTTTGAAGGCTTGAGAAGGATAAACTTACATTATTGGTGAAGACAGACTCTATAGAGCCCTTGTCCATGCTGATGGTGGGGGGGGGGGCAATTCAAGAAGTTTACCATAGAATCTTCTTCATAAGTGTTGCCTTTATTCTACATTTTGTTAAGAGTAAACATAGATGTGATAATATAAGAAAAAATGAAGAATACTTAAGATAAGATGAAGAGTGATGCTACATAACCAAGTAGCTATAAATGTAAGTACATCGATACAGGCAAAAGGTACAACCAAGAGCAATCCAGAGCTAAACTTCTTCAGTACCATCGGTGTTATCCAACCTTATGGTAAGAGTAAATATAGATCTGATGTGTAGAAAATGGAGGGCAAAGGAAAATAAGCTGCAGAGTGATGGTACATGAACAACTACCTGTCAATATAAGTACACTGATAAAGGACAACAGGTACTTACAAGAATAATGCAGAGCTAAAAAAATTCATTGGCATTGGATATATTCTACACTAATGTAACCATTCATACAGATCAGATAATTTGGAGCAAACAATTGATAAGCAAGCTATCATGCATAATGCTGTCACATAATGAAGCATGTATTTCTGCAAGTATAGTGATACAGGACAACAGGTACTAACAAGAGCAAAGCAGCGGGCAGCATATTTGTGATATTATGTCATTCTTTTCAAACTGGAATTCTTCTTCGAGTAGATTTCCTGCAAAAAAGATCTGTAAGGCACATGCGGAAAAGTAGAAGTTCAAATTGTTATGTGATATCATAGACAGTACCTCATCCTGGGAACGAGACCAGTGCATAACAAGGTTTTCCATTCAATGTCTTCTAAATTTAGCAAAAGAGACTTCACCAGAAATTCATTTATAGACTTGCCATAAAAGTGTGATTTCCTCAGGTAACACCGATACTACTACAATGCTTCCTTGAAAAGTGCAAGCAAGCTTTGCTCGTCATGACTATCCACATTGACCCTCGCCTACTTACAACAATGTAATGTAAATCATTGATGTGTTTAATCAGCATAAAACAGGAAAATAATCACCATGAATAATAGCACTTACACGTAAGTGGGATAGGAAGATGTGAAAATGGTGTTTGTCCTCACTATAATCTTCCCATGATTGGAATATATGCACGTAGTCCCTAACAACATTGAAAGCATTGTCTTCTAAACTGGGAATAACTAGAATGGGGTTCCAATCTGCAGGAATTGGCCGTCTCTGCAGTTGGGATAGGTCTTTGACCAGTGGACTTGCTGTACTTTTTTCTGGAGCAGGATTTTTCTGTGGTACGGTTGGTGCTATGGCAACTAAAATCGGCATACCTTTTGCTGGAGTGTAGGTCCTGTGTGGTGGGGCTACTGGTGTGGCCAGTGAAGTATGGGTACAGTCTGTTGGAGTCGGTCCTACGTTTTGTGTCACTGGTTGTACATCCAATATAAGTGGGGTGTTGTCTGATTTCTCCAGCACCACCATGTTTTTCAAGGACTTTGCTGGTGCTCCTTCAGATTCGGCAATCACCCTCTTCCTTTTTGATGTTTGATGCACAAGAATAGCATTTGAGTGAAAAAACATGGTATGATGACAGATGGAATATGTATTGATAATGGATGGACATGGCATCTCGACATATATGATGAGTAAACTAAGCAGATGGCGGTGCAACAAAGTAGAAGAAATGCAAGACAACATATGCAAGATACGCACAATAAATAAAACCTTGCCAAATTAGAACAGGCACCTTGATGGGTGAACATGACAGGCCATCTTCCTTTGACTCCTCGAGGTTAGAATAGTCATTAGGATCATATTCTGGACAAGAATCTACAGGGGGTGTGTATGAGTTTCATTGCATCTAGAATGGCACTCAAAGCCTTGGTGCCAATTTTGTAAGTCATTGCAGTGTCCCACAATATTCTTCTAATGAGCGGATTCTGATATTCACTGTAATTAAATTACGTATAATATCTGAGAACCATGCAAACATAAATAGTAGTGAGATTATCTTTGTAATGTAGAGGATATTCTAATATAGGGGCGCCCCTGTAAACCCTTGTGTCCTATCACTGGATTCTGATGAGAGAGCTCGTGTGTGCTATAATATGGTGCATGCATTAATATAATCTGGCACAAGTACACAGAAAATAGGCTCAGGAACTAAGGATAGTTGGCAGATGATAGGTTCATAATATATTGTATAGAGAGTTTATTGCCAAACCATGATAACAAGAGCACATAGCAACTAGGCAGATCGTAGTGTACATAAAAGGGGTACACCATAACCACGATATATAAATCGGGAAAGTGGAACTAGCTAGAAAATACGGTTTTGTATTGCCGTTAGTAATTGAAAGCCTATCAATCACGTACATGCCAGCTCTATCAGCTGTTGACTGCAGATGTCCCTGCTCCCCTTCCTAACAAGGAAAACATACTGTACGTACTAAATACAGAATAACAAAAGAGGAACATGTTAAAGAACAGAAGAGGAAGCATATTTTTGAGGTTCCGCTTCATTGCATACAATGTTGGTTGCCTATTCATGATGAATCACGGCGCCCAAAGAAATGCAATTCCATGTTGTCTCTCTATATGTGGCCACATGCATTTGGAAAATCAAGTGGGAGCATTACCTGACCAATTAAATGTGTGTCTGTTAACTAATATCAGTATCATATCACAACTCGTATTTGAAGAAGTAAGCTTTGGACTTATGATTGGTGTGTTTAGCTTCAAGAGTGGACTGCGGCTAGTGTGACACAAAGCAGCTACATAGATCATAGTGTAGATATAACAGGAAAACCGTAAGCATCAGAGTAAAATTAGCAAAGTGGAACTTGCTGGAATATATGTGCTAGTATTGTTGGTACAGCTAGAAAGGCTTCGAATACCAGCCTTCTTCAACTGAAGGTGCGGTACTGTTAATATCATTGTAACTCTCAAAGGCGACACAGCTCCCCGCATTTCCTTGCTATTCTTATAGGATTCAAGTGGGCAGGCCGCTACAAATCCTACGAATCAAAGAGGCCCGAAGAGTTCAAAGTGTCCATCACAACCGACCGTATAGACCTCTACACTGCAAATGTCACTGCTCATCTTCACTACAAGGAACATATTGTACTACTATCATACTCCCTCTATTCCAAAATATAAGTCTTTGTAGAGATTTCCACTATGGATCACATACAGATGTATACAAATACATTTTAGAGTGTAGATTCACTCATTTTGCTCCATATGTAGTCCATGGTGGAATCTATACAAAGACTTGTATTTAGGAACGGAGAGAGTACTTATTAAAGAAGAACGGAAGAGGAACATGCTAAAGAAGAACAAGCAGATTTTGGATAATAAAATGTTCGTTGCGCAGTGCCCACACATGATGAACCAGAGCGGATTAAGAATGCAACTCCCTACTGTCTCTCTATATGTGGTGCACGTGCTTTTCGAAATTAAAGTAGGAACATTAGCTAACCAATTAAACATTATCTGTTTTAGCAATATCAACATCATATCATATTCATATTTGAGCAACAAGTTTGGAATTAAGAGTGGCATGTTGTTTAGCTTGACGGATTCAGGAGCAGTGCTAAGTAGGTACGATGATGGTACTGAATATAAAGGCATATCTGCATGCAAGTCACATGACTTTTGTCATTTGGGTCAGTCGACCATTTCAGGCGGTTGGATGAAGATCCTACGTCTCCTAACCCTTCTTCTTCCTCGTCTCTAATTCTTCCCAAATAGAACACCGCACGGGCTGCCGGCTGAACCACCAGCCCCCACCGCATGTGTTCCTCCACCACCCCCACCCCCACTCGTGTCGAGTTTTCTTCGTTCGGCGAAGCCCCACCACTACCCCCACAACCACCGTCCCCAGCCGAGCCCCTTCCGTCGCACCGGCGAACTCCGACGAGCTCTGAAAAACATAGGGATAGGTAGTAATTTCACTCAAACGTGATTTCTATATGTTTCGATAGGGGTAGGTTTGTAATTTCACTCAAACGTGGCATAACTGCCTCTCACCCAGATTCATACACGGTGGGCACCGAAACACAGTGTCTCCTCGGCCGAAATCGACTCCCTCCCCGATTCATACATGGTGGGCGCCAAAAACAAACTCTCATCGGCAAATATTTGGTGTATGCGAGATTACCGTCCTATCACCAACTGACTAATATTGTTGTGATGTAGGAAATTTGAAACGGGTGCTAAGTTTGTAAATTTCCTTGCATTTGAGACAAGCGCGCCCTCAAGACATGGTTCCCCCCTTCCTCTCTCCCTCCATTTCCCCATTCGTACTCTGTGGGCGCCAAAACACCCTCTCCACCCCAGCCTCCTCCGTCCGCCACCCCATCCACCATCATCCTCCTCCACCATGCCGGAGCTGATACCCTGATGCCGTCGTCCATTACAAGAGATCAACCTCCCTCATCCATGACTTCGGACCGGGATCCTTGCATCTCGCCCTCTCGCTTCATACATGCCGTCGTCCACCTTGCCGGTGCCGCTCCTACGACCGTCTTGTCCACCGCGCCCTGCCACTACCGTCTACCCTCCTAGATCTACTTCCACGTCACCGACAGCCATCGCTACCGCAGTACCGTCAAACTCTCAGCATATGCATACACGGCGCCGCACCAGAGGCGGTACTCTTTTGTATCTGCTCAACTTATCTATCACAATAAGAAAATAGATTGCCACTGCTTTACTCTGATTTCTTGTCCATCAGTTACTTGCTAGTTGAAAGCAATCATTGGTTGCAAAGTTGCCTTTGTCCGGTTTGCACCTTCAGATCCACCATGGCACGCTCAACACTATACTCGCAATGCTTATGGTTTTCCCCTTTTATATTCCACACTAGTTAAACGACAGTAGACTAAATTTCAAAATTGGGTCAATCAATTTTTCATAGCTCGCCAGAGTTTGCCGGTGCGACGGAAGGGGCTCGGCTGGGAACAGTAGTTGTGGGGGCGGTGGTGGGTGTCGGGGATATAACCCGCAGTATAAACCGCCGGATATATGACCCGGCTAGAGTTTGGTGATTCACTGGCGACTCACTTGGACCTGGCGGTTTATGATTCATTGGTAATCCGGTAGGCGGGTCAGAGGAGCGACAAGATCCGGTGGCCCAACGGGCGGTTTATGGAAGGCCGGATCACGCTATGGTGGGCCGATTTATGAGGAAAGCACAAGGAATATTTTCCTACAAAGGAAGCAAGACTAGGACTCCACTTGTAATAGAGTAATCCTAATCCTACTAGGACTAGTCATGTAACCCGCCCCTTCAACATATATAAGGAGGGGCAGGGCTCCCCAAAGAGGGAGAAGCAAGAAGAAACAATCTTAGGGCTAGACATAACTGGGAGAGCCGGTTTACAGCGACTCCCTCGTGATGATAATGAGATCTAGCCTCAAATAGCATGTAGGGTTTTTACCGGATGATGTTTCCCGGGGCCCAAAGCTGTCTAAACCCTCGTCTTGTGTGCTGCATCTCTCGATTCCGCTCAACCCCTCTCAAGCTACCACATAGATGTGCTCGCCTCGCGACTAAGTCCTCACACGAAGGACATCTGACGTGTTAAGAAGGGTTAGGAGAAAACTCGACGCGGGTGGGGGTGGGAGTGGCGGACGAACACAGGCGGTGGGGGTGGTGGTTCAGCCGGCGGCCCGTGCGGTGTTTTGTATGGGAAGAATCAGAGACGAGGAAGAAGAAGGGTTAGGAGACGTAGGATCTTCATCCAACCGCCTGAAATGGTCGACTGACCCAAATGACAAAAGTAACGCAACTTGCATGCAGACATGCCTTTATATTCAGTACCATCATCGTACTTGCTTAGCACTACTCCTGAATCCATCAAGCTAAACAATGTGCCACTCTTAATTCCAAACTTGTTGCTCAAATATGAATCTGATATGATGCTGATATTACTAAAACAGATAATGTTTAATTGGTCAGCTAATGTTCCTACTTTAATTTCGAAAAGCAGGTGCACCACATATAGAGAAACAGTAGGGAGTTGCATTCTTAATCCGCTCTGGTTCATCATGTGTGGGCATTGTGCAACGAACATTTTATTATCCAAAATCTACTTGCTATTCTTTAGCATGTTCCTCTTCCGTTCTTATTTAATAAGTACTCTCTCTATTCCTAAATACAAGTCTTTGTATAGATTCCACCATGGACTACATACGGAGCAAAATGAGTGAATCTACACTCTAAAACGTATCTGTATACATCTGTATGTGATCCATAGTGGAAATATCTACAAAGACTTATATTTTGGAATGGAGGGAGTATGATAGTAATTTCTCTCAGATGTATCAGTTCCAAAATATAAGTCTTTGTAGAGATTTCCACTATGGATCACATACAGATGTACACAGATACATTTTAGAGTGTAGATTCACTCATTTTGCTCCATATGTAGTCCATGGTGGAATCTATACAAAGACTTGTATTTAGGAACGGAGAGAGTACTTATTAAAGAAGAACAGAAGAGGAACATGCTAAAGAAGAACAAGCAGATTTTGGATAATAAAATGTTCGTTGCGCAGTGCCCACGCATGATGAACCAGAGCGGATTAAGAATGCAACTCCCTATTGTCTCTCTATATGTGGTGCACGTGCTTTTCGAAATTAAAGTAGGAACATTAGCTGACCAATTAAACATTATCTGTTTTAGTAATATCAGCATCATATCAGATTCGTATTTGAGCAACATGTTTGGAATTAAGAGTGGCACGTTGTTTAGCTTGGTGGATTCAGGAGCAGTGGTAAGCAGGTACGATGATGGTACTAAATATAAAGGCATGTCTGCATGCAAGTCACGTGACTTTTTTCATTTGGGTCAGTCGACCATTTCAGGCGGTTGGATGAAGATCCTACGTCTCCTAACCCTTTGTTCTTCCTCGTCTCTGATTCTTCCCATACAGAACACCGCATGGGCCGCCGGTCGAACCACCAGGCCCCACCGCCTGTGTTCCTCTGCCACCCCCACCCCCACCCGCGTCGAGTTTTCTTCATTCGGCAAGGCCCCACCACTGCCCCCCACAACCACCGTCCCTAGCCGAGCCCCTTCTGTCGCACCGGCGAACTCCGACGATCTCTGAAAAATTAATTGACCCAATTTTGAAATTTAGTCTACTGTCATTTAACTAGTGTGGAATATAAAGGGGGAAAAGCATAAGCATTGTGAGTATAGTGTTGAGCGTGCCATGGCGGATCTGAAGGTGCAAACCGGACAAAGGCAACTTCGCAACCAATGTTTGCTTTCAACTAGCAAGTAACTGATGGACAAGAAATCAAAGTAAAGCAGTGGCGATCTATTTTCATACTGCAATAAATAAGTTGAGCAAATACAAAAGAGTACAACCTCTGGTGCGGTGCAGTGTATGCATCTGCTGAGAATTTTGACGGTGTTGCGGTAGTGATGGCTGTCGGCAGCGTGGAAGCAGATCTAGGAGGGTAGACGGTAGCGGCGGGCGCGGTGGACAAGACGGTCGTAGGAGCGGCACCGTCAAGGTGGACGACGGCAGGGATGAAGCGAGAGGACGAGATGCAAGGATCCCAGTCCGAAGTCATGGATGAGAGAGGTCGATCTCTTGTAATGGACGATGGCATCGGGGTATCAGCTCCGGCATGGTGGAGGAGGACAGCGGTGGATCGGGTGGCGGACGGAGGAGGCTGGGGTGGAGAGGGTGTTTTGGTGCCCACGGAGTACGAATGGGGAAATGGAGGGAGAGAGGAAGGGGGAACCATGTCTTCGGGGCGCGCTTGTCTCAAATGCGAGGAAATTTACAAACTTAGCCCCCGTTTCAAATTTCCTACATCACAACAATATTAGTCAGTTGGGGATAGGACGGTAATCTCGCATACACCAACTATTTGTCGATGAGAGTTTGTTTTTGGCGCCCACCGTGTATGAATCAGGAAGGGAGTCGATTTCGGCCGAGGAGACACTGTGTTTTGGCGCCCACCGTGTATGAGTCTGGGTGAGAGGCGGTTATGCCACGTTTGAGTGAAATTACAATCCTACCCCTATCAAAACCTATAGAAATCACGTTTGAGTGAAATTACTTCCTATCCCTGTCTATCCCTATCATGATTCATGAAAACCTTTGCGTGTTAGGGATAGGCAGTAATTTCCTTCTCGCGGATTTTGGTTTCGGGTGGTTACTGCGACTTTCCCTGCTTCGTTCATTTTCTTGCAGAGCAAGAGTGCATGTTTACCGTGCCAAGTCAATTCGAATCCAGTTTGTATTCTATTTTTGTTCGGGCAGGATCCATTTTGATTGGAATAAAATTCTATATACATCATTTTTTATATATACTTTCAAAAGCACAACAAAGAATTCTGCTCCTTTATATGTATAATATGATTTACAAATACAATGATCTCAAAATCATAAGGTTGAATTCAAAAAAATTAAACCAAATTATGTTCTACTAAAATGTATGGATCAGTAATATCTACATATTAAATAACATAGATGCACGTGAATTCATATGAGTGTGCATGTTTGATAGATCAATTTTGATTCGAGTATAAATTACATGTATCATCATCTCGAATTCAAATATTTGAATCCCTTTTATGTTAACTCCTTTCACGCCCATCTCTATCACATGCATGCTCCTTCATGTAGCTATCACTCTATTTTCTCCAGCTCACCCGCGCGCTCACTTCATATTTCTCCTATCTTCGCAAACATGGTCTCTTGATGTCTCCCTTGAGAAGTGTCACACTCTCCCTATCATTATACATTACATGATATTCATTATCTCTCACATCTCTGCCGTTCTCTGGTATCACTAGGTACCTAAGCTTTCTTTTTCACTTACACACACACAGTCGCACTCTTCTATCACTTTGCCTTTCTCTCTATGGGATTCTCTCACACACCCTATATGTCTCTAGATATGACTCATACCACTAAAATTACTCTCTCTTGCAGACACAACATTTGTTGCGGTCTCCTTTCCGTCTCCATCCCAGTTATAAAACTGACATTATTCATTTGTTTACTGATCAGACAAACTCCCCCCCCCTCTCACACACAAACACACACAACTCCTGCTTCCACTCCCCTTCCCAACTACCGTCTCTCTCTCACACACACAAAACTCTCGCTTTCTCACCCCGAATCGTATTTCTCTCACAAACAGTTATCGACTAGCCTCTAGATAGGTTTATACACCCACACACTCATGCTTCCACTATCGCATACATGTCTCTCTCCCGCTCCTTGTATCTATGTAGATTTTTTCCCTTCTTGAGACACGCCCTCTCGATCGTGCACAAACACACTATCGCCTCATTTTAAGCTGATACCTCTTGCACACACACTCTTTGTGTCTTTGTCACACCTGCACTATGTCCTCCTCCTATCTCCCTCTCTCTCACACGCACATGGGCTTTTTGCAACAACTAGCAAGATGCCCATGTGTTGCACGGAACATCAAGATGCATTTGTATGAGTAGTTTATCTTGTGGAAGAAAAGGATGAATGAGGGAAGGCCTTGTTTGCAAATGTGGAGAGGGTGTGGGTATCCCTTTGCAAAATTGCCATAGTTTCCTTACTATCCGTCAGAAATAGATCGGACGACCTATATTGCAGGATGGCAGGCACACCATCATCACCGACTTTGCTTTTTATAAGAGTAGGGATAAAAAACAGAGTTGGTGATGATGGTGTGCCTGCCATCCTGCAATATAGGTTGTCCGATTTATATCTGATGGATAGGAAGGAAACTATGGCAATTTACCCTCACTCCTCTCCACATTTGCAGATAAGGCCTTCCCTCGTTCATCCTTTTCTCCCACAAGATCTTGATGTTCCGTGCAACGCACCGGCATCTTGCTAGTAAGAGTAGAAATTAGACATATACCACTTCTCGAATCTTGAAACCAACAATAATCCTCCCTTATCTCATCAAAACCGCCAAAGGAATATATTTTGAGTGAAACATAACATATTTTTAGTGATATACGTATTTCAAAACTAGACTCTTTTTTCTATCAAATATGTGAATATGTATTAATCTACTTTGATCGTGTGGCAACGCATTGGCACATTGCTAGTAGTTATTACCACTATATATTTTTTTGGACACCAGACAAACGGTGGAGTACATATACGAACAGAAGAGGCGCATGCACGCAGTCAGTCTCTCGCTGTCTGGCACACATGAGAGTTATGTAAAGGCACCTTTAACAAATAAACCCTAAAACCCTAGGTGCACGATTGCTGCATGCGCGGGTACCGAGTACGTGGTGGAGCGCACCTTTGTAGGAATAGTCAGCTCGCGTGATAATTTGATACATAGGAGTTGATGGTCGGGGCCACAGGTGAACGACCTGGAGGCGGTGGCTCGCCAGTTGCCACAGATCGAGTAGCCATATTTAAAATATCATTTTTTTAGCGGGTTAAGAGTTCCAATTGTCAATGGTGCGTTATAAGTACTAAGTAGTTTTTAGAACGATTGGCATGGAGCGAAAATGGAATTCATAACTACTACCTCCTTGGCGTATGGTTGTATGGGTTTATGTTACAAGATGTTGAACCTGGTAGTTCTAGGGCAAATACTATGGTTTATATGTTAGTTTTCAGTAATAAAAATCGGAAGGGGGAAACCCTTCTTTGATAAAAAAAAACTACTACCTCCATTCTGGTTTACTAGTCCCCATCGTATTTTGGGTCAAAGTTTGTCCACAAATTTTACTTGTAAAATGTGAATGGAAAACGACATTTTGTTATACCCAAACAAAAAAGGACTGGAGGGAGTGATTGCTCTGACATGGACGCGACCTCTCATAGCGCAGGCATTGAACCAGCGTGCCGGCAAAGAGGGCCCCACTCGCTGCAGGCCCGGCTGAACACGCCTCCTCGCCGCATGCAACCGGCTTCAAACTGCGCCGCTCGCCTCCATTGAATCCGCGCGTGTGCCGGCAACACGTCCTTCCACGAGCCGGACGGCATTTTAGAACACAAAAATGACCAAAATATAATTAATTATGCATGCTCTTGACTTGTTGTGCTCGCACTGGTAGCAGGAACTAGAGGTTTTTCTTTATTTATAATTCTCCTCACATTTTTTTGGCTTTGAAGTGAATCATGGTTGTCAACATTATCTATGAATGTGCAGATATCTGTGAACATGAGTTTGATGTGGAAGTTCAACTTGGAATGCCGGGCTTGCGCGTGAACTATACCATGTCCAATGCTTCGTCTGTTATTGTTTGGAAAGTAATTGTTGTTATTACATGACCCCAAAAAAATTATTTTGTGCCACATCAATAGATGCACCGACAACACAACAGGAATGCTGAGTGGATAAACATTTGAACCTAGCTATTATGAAGGAAATTTTGTATTGACAATAGTTTTAGATAGCAGGAGATGCCTAGCCTGCTCTGCCTCTGCTAGCTTATTTCTGGCTTCTTCCATCTCTTCTTTGGCTTGGGTGAAGAGAGCATCTGATTGCTTTTCGCTTCTTCAGGAACTCAGCTACATTCTCAAGGGTTGTTGCACGCTTTCTTTCAGCCTTTACTAAAGCCACGAGGACACGAACAGCTAACGACTCCACCTGGCTTGTGTGTAATCCAGCATCATCTGGGAATTTGCACCTTGTGTCTAATCCAGCATCGTTAGGGAACTGGCACCTTGTGTGTAATCCAGCCTCATTTTGGAAACAAGATCTCGAGGTTGACCATACTTCCCTCCTCGCAGGAACTACATCCTGACATGAAGTTACTTCTTTTTTAGATTAATACTCAAAGCAACCCAAATCCATTTAGTAGAAGCCAGATAAACAGGACTCGGAGAAGTGAATTCAAAAGGAAAAAAATAAAAACAGACTACAAGGTGAGAACACCCACTTCCTACATCAAGCTAAAAATGAAAGCATTAGGACGATTAAGACTCTTCTTATTACACATCGAAGAACACGAGGCTAAGAGAAACAGAAACTACAACATATACACATCGAAGAACACGAGGCTAAACGAAAGTAATTGAAAGGGTGTTACTTACCAAAGCTCGTTTTACAGGTTCAGTGCAGCTCCTCTTTAACTTGCCACACTCCTTGAAGATGTCCCCAATATCCTGTGTTTGGTCTTCATTGCTCCTCTGCATGTTTGCACTCGTGGTTTTAAAATCTCAACATGGCAAGAAAAATATACTAGTAGTAATACTCACGCATCTTGTGGGCAACATTAAAGCACTCGTCTGCCATGTTAGAGCATCTCCAACACAAGCGCAACGTGCGGCGCTTTAAAAAAGCGTTTACAGTGCTAAGATCAAAAAGTAGAGATAGAGAGTAGAAACTAGAGAGTAGATGATAGTTCTCAGCATAGATATAGCATAGATAGATAAAAAATAGATAGTTCAACTACTCCTCATCGTACGAATCCTCCTCGGTGATGTCCTCCTATGACATCTCAATGTAGGCGTGAAGATACCAATCATCATCGGATTCCCAAGGTGACACTGCTCCTAGCCTCATGTTGAATTGAGCGTCCGCTTTTCGCGTACGCTTGTCCTCGCGATAGGTGGCTCGCTCCGCCCTCCTCTTTTCCCTCTCCGTCCTCCCTTGCGCATAGAACTTGCGCCCGTTGATGATGTCCTGCGGGAAGCGTTGGCGCCACAATGACATGGCTTCCTCATCCATCTCGGCGATGCCGAGATGGTGCTCCCACCTCCGATTATCATGACGATCCTCATCGGTGATAAGCCACGGCAGAGGCGCGAGCTCCTGCGCCCGCTCCCGTGTCGGCACGTTGGGGAAGTTCAATGTTCTATGAGGCGACCGGAGGCGCCACGCCGCCGTGTCGTACACGTGAGCGGCCTCGTTGGTGGTGTCAAAATTGTCGTGGCCGAGGCGCATCCCGCGAAACCGGATCTCGGTGGAGAAGCCGCCGGAGGGGCGCGCGCGGACGCCTCGGTATCCCCAAGTATCCCGGTGACACGGCGGCATGGTGATGTGGCAGCGATGAGGAGAGAAAGAGCGGGGAGAGAGCGGTGGCGAGGCATAGAGAGGGGAAAGAGTGGTGGCGAGGCATAGAGACGGGAGAGAGCGGTGGCAAGGCATAGAGCGGTGGCAAGGCGTTGGATTATATAAAGCGCGCCGGACGCCGTGAGCCAAAACAAGCGCACGCATGGCCGCTATTTCCCGCGCGTGCGCGATCCTTTCTCGACGTCCCTGCTATCTCTACTCTCTTCTCTACTGTTATATTTATTTTATATTTAATATTTATCTCTACTTCTCTACTCTCTACTTTTTTTCTTTTAAAAACAGAGTTGGTGATGATGGTGTGCCTGCCATCCTGCAATATAGGCCATCCAATTTATATCTGACGGATAGGAAGGAAACTATGGCAATTTTGCAGAAAGATACCCACACCCCTCTCAAGATTTGAAAATAAGGCCTTCCCTCATTCATCCTTTTCTCCCACAAGATAAACTACTCATACAAATGCATCTTGATGCATGCAACACATGGGCATCTTGCTACTTCTAAAAAACTTTCCATCATTTCCCACACTACTGGTTGCAGATGAAGTACCTACCCAAGCACAACATGATACAAGAGCGATGCACAATTACAAGCTGATATTCTGTTGGACAATGGAGGCTATAACCAATTACTTTTACGGGAACAAGAGCAACCAGGAAATTTGAAAGGCAGGTATGAACAAAATTGAAACTGCACATGTACTGCTAAGTGATTCAGTACAGACATTACCAATCGAGGAGGGGAATGATGGTCATGGCGGCCTCTATGCATCATGGTCGGCAACAGGAGTCAGTTCATTGTCCATGATGGTGGTGCTTCTACGCTTGGCGTTGGCTTTCAGGAAGCAGATCCGAGACCGTGGAAGACGGTGCCGAGGAAGAGGCTCCGTGTACGACAACAATGGTGGACCGGCTCCAGTGCGGCTGTACAAGGTCGTTGATGAGGCAGATGCGCTGCGGTGGACGAGTGTGCCAATGTAGAAGGGGGGGAGCACGAAGGCTGCGGTGCCGTGAAGAAGTCTATTTTGCGGTGGGGATAGAAAATGGGGAGTATTCAGGTGTACTACTCTGGGTGCCGGGGTGGGGTTGGCTCGGTAGGGTGAACCTGAAGTTACGAAAACAGCCCCCTACCAAGCGTCATCCATAGGCCTGCTCTGAAGTCTATGATGGTAACTTCCCACTGCTCGAATCAGGGTCACGGGAGATTTTCCCGCCGACCTCAAAATTTTGTGACACTGAACTCCTCGTGTGGCGTGTTGGGTGATTGGGCTAAGCAACTAGCGAGTAGTACTAGTAACTACTAGTACTCCCTCCATTTTTATTAACTCTGCATATTAGGTTTGACCGAAGTCAAACTTCCTAAAGTTTGACCAAGTTTATAGAAAAATATAAACATTTACCATAACAAATATGTATGATGTGAAAGTACATTCAATAATGAATCTAATGGTTTTTATTTGTTATTGTATATGTTAATATTTTTTGTTATAAACTTTCTGAGAGTTTACAGAACTTGACTTTGACCAATGCTAATACGCGGACTTAAATAAAAACGGAGGGACTACACATTTGTTTTCTTAGTTTGTAGTGAATTAGTCATTTGTTGTAATTGTGAAATAAATATATTAGGCTACTGACTTCGAATGTAATGGTCTATACAATTCAATAGTTACAATCATTGTTGAATTCCAAGATATATACGAGGTCTATAGTACTTCACAATATGCTCAAACTCACATAATCCCATTCAAATGAGAATCTAAATGCATTTCATAGTTATTACTTTGTAGGATGCAACAAAACCAACCATAACTCTACATCATCCATTATAAAAGCAACATTTTGAACACATCCCAATGTGTGAATGAAACGTGTAGAGAGAGCTTGCGAAGATGGAGCAGATAGGGGCGGGAAAGATTGTATGTATGTGGACGAGAGAGTAGGAGACAAACCTAAAGAGACAGAGAGAGATAGAGAGAGAAAGGGAGAGGAAGAAGTTAGGTCTGTGATAAAGATGGAGACATGTAATATATGTGAGATGCGTGTGCATCCAGATTCTGTACACGTGGAAGGAGAAGAGACAACCTGTTTGATGAGAGAGCTGGAAAAACATGGATGAGAGGCGAAGGATGTCGTGGGTTGAGGGGTTGATAATTTTATGTGGGGGAGAGAGGGATTGGTAATTTTGTGCGGGAGAGAGAGGGGGGAGGAGTTAGTTAGGCGTCGTCACATCATCCTGCTTCCAAATGGCCCAGCATTCTCTAGCGCAGTGTGGTCGCCGTCTTCGATCTCCTTGATGCCCTCTTTGAAGATTGAGGTATTGTACATGCTGGGGTGCAAAGAAGCACAAGCGAGAGTGGTCGCCACATAACCTTGGATGGGGATGAATTGTGTGCTCGGGGGAGGGGGTGTGTGTGTGCGGTGTGTGTGTGTGTGTGTGTGTGTGTGTGTGTGTATGTATGTGTGTGTGTGTGTGTGTGTGTTAGATATTGAGAGAAATCAAACCTATGGAGAGAAATGTGTGTGTATGTGATGGAAAGCTACATGCTAAATAGGGTTTTCACGAAGAGATTGTGCGTGCGAGATAGAGAGCGATGTGCGGGCCTTGAGGTGGGCAGGGGGCGGGTGAGGGTGTAAAAATTTGTGCGTTGATGCATGTGTTACATGCGATCGTGCGAGGGACGGACGAATCGAGAGAGATGGTTGTTGTGTTATGGATGTTCCTCTCTCTCTCACACACAAACAAGTAAAATAGAAGACCGTTCTCTCATGTATACACAACATATCGGCATCTGTCTATGTCTCACTCATGCATGATCATTTTCACATTCACACCTCTCTATGTCTCTATCACACGCACATCGTCTCCATATTGCCCTTCCACCACAACACACATATGGACACATACACACATTCTCTCTCAGTCACACACACAAAATCAGTATTAAAAAAAACTAGGGTGCACCTAAAACGTCCAAATCCAAATAAACACGAACTGGAGCTAAATTCAAATATATGGAAATATTGTAGTGTCAAGAACTTTTCCAGGAAAAAAAGTTGAGTAATATTCAGGAATTGTTTTCACACACACACAAAAAGGTTCGGTGAATGTCCTTCGAGCGCAACACGGTGACACACCGTTCGATCGACCATGTGGCCGTGGTTCACGCGCTTGCATAGGATTTCGTATCATGGTTGTGGTAACTAATATAAGCGCTGCCTTAGTCTAATGTTTATGTGTACTAGTACAGTTTTATTTTAAGTTTGACCAATCCTATATAAAACTAAACTAAGCTCCCATACGCGCACTCATCAATATGTTGCCGCCGCCATTGCGCATGCTAGTGCCTGCCTGCTCCGGCCAACAATTTCTCGCTCATCACCGCCGTGTCGCCGCCATCCCTGTGCCATGAAGCCGAAGGCTCGCCCGCTCACGTCGTCTGCAGTCCCTCCTCGCGATGCCGCCGCGCTGCCAAGCACGCGCGCAGCTGGTGGAGCCGCGTCTATGCATGCAGCGTACGAAGAGGAGGACGAGCGCGTGCTCCAACATGCCGGTGAGGAGGAACTGGCATGTCATTGTCGTCTCCGCCTGCGCGGAGGAGTGAAAGGGTCAAGAAGAGGTGTCTAGGGGGGTGATTAGACCCTCAACGAACAAAGTTGGCAGTTTTTAAGTTTTTCAAGTTGATGTGATAGACTAGCACAATTTCAAGAAAATACATTACAATTCAAGCAAGCATGCAAAGAGTATATGAGCAGCAGAAAGTAAAGCATGCAACTTACAAGAAAGTAAAGGGATAGGATTGGAGTGTGCAAACGCAATTGGAGACACGGATGTTTTTGGCGTGGTTCCGATAGGTGGTGCTATCGTACATCCATGTTGATGGAGACTTCAACCCACGGAGGGTAACAGCTGCGAGAGTCCATGGAGGGCTCAACCCACGAAGGGTCCACGAAGAAGCAACCTTGTATATCCCATCATGGCCATCGCCCACGAAGGACTTGCCTCACTAGGGTAGATCTTCATGAAGTAGGCGATCTCCTTGCCCTTACAAACTCCTTGGTTCAACTCCACAATCTTGTCGGAGGCTCCCAAGTGCCAATCTAGGAGACACCACTCTCCAAAAGGTAATAGATGGTGTGTTGATGATGAACTCCTTGCTCTTGTGCTTCAAATGATAGTCTCCCCAACACTCAACTCTCTCTCATAGGATTGGATTTGGTGGAAAGATGATTTGAGTGGAAAGCAACTTAGGGAAGGCTAGAGATCAAGATTCACATGGTAGGATTGGAATATCTTGGTCACAACACATGAGTAGGTGGTTCTTTCTCAGAACATGTATGCTGGAAGTGTAGGTACGTTCTGATGGCTTTCTCCATGAATGAAGAGAGGGTGGAGGGGTATATATATCCTCCACACAAAATCTAACTGTTACACACAATTTACCAATCTCTATGGAACCGAATCAGAAAACTCGGTCGGACCGATTTAGTTCATAATGTGACCGTTAGGCATTTCGATGTGACCGACATGTGAACTTGGTGGGACCGATTTCTTTAGGGTTAAGGCATAACGTAATCTCGGTTTGACCGATTACACAAACTCGGTAGGACTGGCTTTGGTAATAAGCTAACCAGAGAGTTGGTCAGGCAAACTCGGTGGGACCGATTCGCTCATCTCGGTGGGACCGAAACGTTACAAAAGGGAAATAGGGAGTTTGCATTGCGAACTCGGTGGGACTGATCGCTCATCTCGGTTAGACTGAAATGTTACGAAGGGAAATAGAGAGTTTGCAATCCCATCTCGTTGAGACCGAGATCCCTATCGGTGAGACTGAAGTGACTAGGGTTTCTGGCGGTGGCTATGTCAAGTGAACTCGGTGGCGCCGGATAGATCAAATCGGTGGGGCCGAGTTTGACTTTTGGTTTGGGACATATGTGGAAGTGAGAAAGTCGTTGAGGGTTTTGGAGCATATCACTATGCACTTTGAGCAAGCAAGCCATTAAGCAACACCTCATCCCCTTTTAATAGTATTGGCTTTCCTATGGACTCAATGTGATCTTGGATCACTAAAAGTAAAATGTAGAGTCTTGAGCTTTGAGCTTGAGCCAATCCTTTGTCCTTAGCGTCTTGAAGGGGTTCCACATCCTCTTGTCCATGCCACTCCACTGTTGGACTTATCTGAAATATATTAGATAAAAGTATTAGTCCAACAAGAGATATGCTGAGATAAATTACCAAAACCACACAGGGAGCACTTGTGCTTTCAATCTCCCCCTTTTTGGTAATTGATGACAACATTCATCAAAGCGTTAAATAAAGATATAGAGAAAGGAAGGTAAAGCTTTGGAAGGACATGTAACATGCATAGGATCCCCCTACATGTATGCAATCATGTGAATATGGAACATAAGAGCATGTGAGTGCATATTCATGACAGAGCAAGAAATGAGTTACGTGTATCTTGGCTATATGCATCAGAGCAATAGATGTGAATATAGGAAATGTACCTTCATCCTCATGAGTCCTTCTTGCAAACAATATGTACATCAGCAAGAGATCCTCATACATGATTGTGATGCATATACTTACCTTGTGGTCTTGAGCTAGCTTTGGAAGAGATGAACCTGAGTAAACAAGGTTAGACAACACAGAAACATCTACTAAACAGAGCAAGCAACAAACCACAAGAGTACCAAGATTGGGATGACATGTAGAGAGTGAGTACTAGGTACTCTAATTGAGTGTAGACATGTCCCCAAAGGTAAATATATGCAATGAATTCGAAGATTTTCTTCCCTTAGATGTCTTGCTCCCCTGAATCTTGCATGGGATACTGGGAGAAGATAAGGAATAGAAAATCAGAATAAAGCAAGCACACAAACAACATGAACATGTCTTTCCCCTCTAAAGACATGTGACTTCTCTCCTCTTTGAATACCAAGCATTTGGGGTCTCTCTTTGATGTGATTATTCATATCTCTTTCCCCCTTTCGATATGATGAAGCTTTGATGTGAGCTCTCTCCCCCTTTGACACCAATTTCAAAGAAGGGTCTTCTGGAGTGTGAGTCAAAAGGTTTGGTCCTTGAGTCACATAGCAAAGTAGCAGGGAAAAATAAGGTACTGGTAGAGGATCAGAATCAGCGAGTGGAGCTGGAACAAAATGTGGAGGAAGCAAATGACAAGTTGTTTTCTCAGCATTGAAATCGGCTACACCAAGTTGTTTTGTTCGATGGCACCGAACAGATTCGGTTTGACCGAAAGAGACAAACCGGTGTGTCCGAGTTCATCACAGAGAAAACACTAGTCATCACAGCTCACTAGGAAAATAAATTCTCATGAAGATTTGCACGGAATTAACTGAATGATTTGCTATGAACTGGATGCAGGGAAAAAGCAGAAAATAACAGAGAAAAGAAAAGAAATCTACATGAGGTTTTTTTTTGAAAGAGGAACTAGCATGCATGAGAAAAATGCAATAGCACAGAGAAACACTAGAGAACTTCATCTAGAATTGGTTGGCGACAAAGTCACCTATGTTAGAGTATATTGATCATAGGTCATACTCATCGTTTAAGCTCAAAATGGGGTTGCCATTTTTCATTTAAGCATTTTGATGTATTCACATCTTGTTGAGTTGCTTCGACCCATGTCTTGGGGTAAAGCTTCTCTAAGATGGAATAAGATACCTTGGATGGTGGTGATGATCTTGATCATGTTGTTGAACTTGTGTGGGATGTTCAAGGTTGATGTAGTTCATTGGGAGCACCACTTGTAATTGGAGTTCATCTACCTACATGAATTAGTCTTGCAAGGAATAGCACTTGTGTATCCAAAATGACAATCATGAATATGATACCAAAAGAAATTAGAAATTGTCAAAGGATATGTTTAAAGGGTTTCATGCTTCCTTGTCTTCAACCACTGGATTGTAGAGACTTGGTGATGTAGAGATTGCTCAAGATGTGAGTGAGTTGTAATCTCATAGATTTAGATTCATCCAAGTACCTACAAGGATTAGACAACATGCAAGGGTGCAAATAATATCCAAGACATATGATTATCATCATAAGAGAAATATCAAGGATTGGTTAAAGGCTCATGCCTTGCATGTATCCAAATGGAGTTCCTACTCCAAGTTTGAAGCATCATTGATGTTCAATTCACCTCTCAATCTGTAAAACACTTTCTCATCAAGTGGTTTGGTGAATATATCTGGCAATTGCTTATCGGTACGAACGTGCTTAAGGTCAATGTCTCCTTTAGCAACATGATCTCGAATGAAATGATGACGAACCTCAATATCCTTAGTTCGAGAATGTTGCACGGGATTGTGAGCAATCTTAATACCACTTTCATTGTCACAAAGCAATGGAACATGTTTCACATATATCCCATAATCTTTAAGAGTTTGGGTCATCCTAAGTAATTGAGCACAACATGAACCGACGGCAATATATTCCGCTTCGGTGGTGGATAATGATACCGAGTATTGTTTCTTGGAGGACCAAGACACAAGAGATCTACCAAGAAATTGACAAGTACCTGAAGTGGATTTTCTATCAACCTTGCCACCAGCATAGTCTAAATCGGAGTAGCCAACAAGATTAAAAGAAGACCTCTTTGGATACCAAATGCCAAAATTTGGTGTATGTATTAAGTATCTCACTATCCTTTTCACAGCCTTAAGATGACATTCTTTAGGGGCCGCTTAATATTGTGCGCACATGCACACACTTAGCATAATATCGGGACAAGAGGAAGATAGATATAACAATGAACCAACCATAGAGTGGTAAACCTTTTGATCAACGGGTTCACCATCCTTAGTCAAATCAAGATGTCCACTAGTAGGCATGGGTGTGTCCATACCTTTGCAATCTTGCATATTGAACTTCTTGAGTAAGTCCTTGGTGTACTTTGAGAGACAAAAGTACCTTCCTTAGATTGCTTGATTTGCAACCCAAGAAAGAATTTGAGTTCACTCATCATGGACATCTCAAACTTCTCCGACATTAGCTTTCCAAATTTCTCACTAAAATGGGGGTTAGTTGAACCAAATATAATATCATCAACATAAATTTGGCACACAAATAATTTTCCATTAACCCTTTTAGTGAAAATAGTATAATCATTTTTTCTGATTTCAAAGCCTTTTTTTGATAAGGAACTTGGTCAAGCATTTATACCACGCTCTAGGAGCTTGTTTGAGACCATAAAGAGCTTTGTGAAGTTTATAAACATGATTGGATTTCTTAGGATTAACAAAGCTGGGAGGTTGTTTAACATAAACTTCCCCCTTAATTTCACCATTTAGAAAAGCACTTTTAATGTCCATTTGGTACAAGGTGATATCATGGTGATTAGCATAGGAAAGTAATATGTGAATGAACTCAAGTCTAGCAACAGGGGCATATATCTCACCATAGTCCATACCTTCGACTTGAGTGTAGCCTTGGGGGACGAGACGTGCTTTGTTGCAAACGACTTGTCCATCTTCATCTTGCTTGTTGCGAAACACCCATTCGGTATCGATGATATTGTGGTTGTTGTCGGGCTTCTCGACCAATGCCACACTTGGTTTCTCTCAAAGTTGTGTAGCTCTTCATGCATGGCATTTATCCAATCCGGATCTTCCAATGCTTCTTCAACCTTCATGGGTTCAATGCTAGAGATGAATGAATAATGTTCGCAAAAATTAGCCAAACGAGTTTAAAGAGGGTGATTCTCCCGGTTTGGATATCATTGTAGATGTGCTCCACGGGATGGTCTCTGGCGACTCTTGCTCGAACTCATGATAGCTTTTGTTTTGGTCGGGGTGGAACATCTTCTTCATCATCTTGTTCTTCTTCTTGGCCTTCTTCATTGTTGACGTTGTCGTTCTCTTATCATGGTGGAGAAGGAGGTTGATGAGGTTCGTCTTGGTGTACTTCCTTGTTTTCTCCATCTTGGTGTGTCCCACTTGTGGATGCTTCCATATCAACTCTTGGTTCACCTTGCCGTGAGGTAGAAGCTTCCACTTGGACAGACGAGGTACTCTCCTTCACCTCAGTTGGGTGTATCTTGCCAATAGACAAGTGTTGGATTGCTTCTGAAGGGTCTTTGTCTCCTAGATCCATTGGTAGTTGCTCTATTTTCAAGCCGTTAGATTCATCAAACTTCACATCTACCATCTCTTCAACCTTTCGGGTGAAATTTTATAGACACTGTATGTGTGAGAGTTTGAGCCATAACCTAGTAGGAAACCTTCATGAGATTTAGGAGCAAATTTAGAACGATGATGCTTATCAAGAATGTAGCACTTTGAGTCAAACACTCGAAAGTGTCCAACTTGGGGTTTGTTACCGGTGAGGAGCTCGTATGCCGTCTTGCCGAGTAGCTTGTGAAGATACAAGCGATTAGTTGCATGACAAGCTGTATCGACCGCTTCCGCCCAAGAGTATTTTGGCGTCTTCTACTCATCAAGCATCGTTCTCGCCATTTCAATGAGCGTCCGGTTCTTCCTCTCAACAACTCCATTTTGTTGAGGTGTGTATGTAGCCGAGAACTCATGTGAGATCCCTTCTTCATCAAGAAAGGTGTCCACATTGGCGTTCTTGAACTCCATTCCGTTGTGTTGCAAACCTTCTTGATCTTCACTTCAAATTGATTTTGGGCCTTCCTAGCGAAGTTTTTGAAGATCTTTTGGACCTGCGATTTATCATCAAGAAAGAACACCCACGAAAATCTTGAAAAATCATCGACTATAACTAGACCAAATGAGTTTCCACCAAGACTTTTGTAGGCGTTGGGACCAAAGAGATCCATATGAAGTAGCTCGAGCGGTCTTCTCGTGGTCATGATATTCTTCACGGGATGGCTTCCTCCAACCTATTTTCCTGCCTAACAAGCACTTCATAGTCTATCCTTGTCAAATATAACATCTTTTATTCCAAGGATATGATCACCTTTAATAAGCTTATCAAGATTTCGCATGACCACATGACCTAACCTTCTATGGCACAACCAGCCTTTAGAAGATTTAGCAATTAAGCAAGTTCTAGGTTGAGACTTTTTAGTGAAATCAATAATGTATAGATCACCTCTACGTATACCGGTAAAGACCATTTTACGATTATCTCTTCAAAACACTTGCCAATCTACTTTGGTAAATAGGACATTCAAACCGAAATCAGCAAGTCTAGATATCGAAAGTAAATTATAGCTAAGAGATTCAACGAGCATGACATTTTGTATGGAGCTATCTTGTGAGATGGCCACCTTACCGAGGCCAACCACCTTACCCTTTGAGTTATCACTAAAAGTGACATACTTTCGAGGGTCGTTGTTTTCAGCAAGCTCATGAAACATATCTTTGTCTCCGATCATGTGATCGGTACATCCAGTGTCAAGGACCCATTCCTTTCCTCCAGCCATGTAGCCGTGAAGATTAGCCATAAGACCAAAGTGTCTCATTGCATCATCAAGATCATAGTCACTATCATCATCCTCATCATAGTATCCATGTTCAACATCATCTTGCAAATGATCATTTCCTAGAGAGAGTGATTCATTAGATATATGATTTTGACAATGTTCATCTTTATTAATTCTAATAGATTCAGAAATAATATTGCTAATGACTCCAACATCTCCTTTGTCATGCATAAGATTTGTAAGCTCAAATAGGCAATCACCAAACTTAGGATCATTGGAATTCATCTTACTCAAAAAATAGACTTATGAAGAACCTCATCTAAGTTTTGCAAGGAATAGTTTGGAAATCTTTCCTCAAGAAATCTCCATATAGTATAAGCACAATCAAGAGTAGGCAAGTGACCAATCAAGTTTCTAGGAAAACCTCTAGTGATAAGATTAACAGCTCTAAGGTTGCGGATCATGTCAATAGACTCATCAAGGGTAGGATGCTTAGGATCAACATGAGGTGCACAAGGGCTAGTAATGTACTTCTTCAAATGATATTCATTGAAAATCACAAGCATCTCATTTTCCACTCATGAAAGTACTCCCCATCAAGTATAGGCACTCTATGTCTAGGACTCCCCAACATAGACTCATCCATCTTCCTCCAATGGTGATTAAACCAAAGCAATGGAGACCAATGCTCTGATACCAATTGAAAGGATCAAGAAGATGTGTCTATATGGGGGGTGTTTAGACCCTCAACGAACAAAGTTGGCAGTTTTTAAGTTTTTCAAGTTGAGGTGATAGATTAGCACAATTTCAAGCAAACACATTACAATTCAAGCAAGCATGCAAAGAGTATATGAGCAGCGGAGAAGTAAAGCATGCAACTCGCAAGAAAGTAAAGGGATGGGATTGGAGTGTCCAACGCAATTGGAGACACGGATGTTTGTGGCGTGGTTCCGATAGGTGGTGCTATCGTACATCCACGTTGATGGAGACTTCAACCCAAGGAGGGTAACAGCTAGGAGAGTCTACGGAGGGCTCCACCCATGAAGGGTCCACGAAGAAGCAACCTTGTCTATCCCATCATGGCCATCGCCCACGAAGGACTTGCCTCACTAGGGTATATCTTCACGAAGTAGGGGATCTCCTTGCCCTTACAAACTCCTTGGTTCAACTCCACAATCTTGTCGGAGGCTCCCAAGTGACACCTAACCAATCTAGGAGACACCACGCTCCAAAAGGTAATAGATGGTGTGTTGATGATGAACTCCTTGATCTTGTGCTTCAAATGATAGTCTCCCCAACACTCAACTCTCTCTCATAGGATTGGATTTGGTGGAAAGATTATTTGAGTGGAAAACAACTTGGGGAAGGCTAAAGATCAAGATTTATATGGTAGGATTGAATATCTTGGTCTCAACACATGAGTAGGTGGTTCTTTCTTAGAAAATGTATGCTGGAAGTGTAGGTACGTTCTGATGGATTTCTCCATGAATGAAGAGAGGGTGGAGGGGTCCATATAGCCTCCACACAAAATCTAACCGTTACACACAATTTACCAATCTCGGTGGGACCGACTCAGAAAACTCAGTCGGACTGATTTAGTTCATAATGTGACCGTTAGGCATTTAGATGGGATCGACATGTCAACTCGGTGGGACAGATTTCTTTAGGGTTAGGGCATAACATAATCTCGGTTTGACCAACTACACAAACTTGATGGGACCGACTTTGGTAATAAGCTAACCAGAGAGTTGGTCAGGAAAACTCGGTGGGACCGATTCGCTCATCTCGGTGGGACCGAAACATTACGGAAGGGAAACATGGAGTTTGCATTGCGAACTCGGTGGGACCGATCTCTCATCTCGGTTAGACCGAAACATTACGAAGGGAAACAGAGAGTTTGCAATCCCATCTCAGTGAGACCGAGATCCCTATCAGTGAGACCGAAGTGACTAGGGTTTCTGATAATGGCTATGTCAAGTGAACTCGGTGGCGCCGGATAGATCAAATCGGTGGGGCCGAGTTTGACTTTTGGTTTGGGACATATGTGGAAGTGAGAAAGTGGTTGAGGGTTTTTGGAGCATATCACCAAGCACTTTGAGCAAGCAAGCCATTAAGCAACACCTCATCCCCTTTTAATAGTATCGGTTTTCCTATGGACTCAATGTGATCTTGGATCACTAAAAGTAAAGTGTAGAGTCTTGAGCTTTGAGCTTGAGCCAATCCTTTGTCCTTTGCGTCTTGAAGGGGTTCCACATCCTCTTGTCCATGCCACTCCACTGTTGGACTTATCTGAAATATACTAGATAAAAGTATTAGTCCAACAAGAGATATGTTGACATAAATTACAAAAACCACTCAGGGAGCACTTATGCTTTCAAGAAGTCGTGCATGGTGGTTGTCGCGGCAGAAGCCGGTCGCGCCTGCGCCGAGCCTGCAAACCGGGTGCGGACGCGGAATCTACCTTCGAGACCTTGAATGCCACGTGGATCCTGCAATCTGAAGGAGCAATTTGGGTCAGTCGACTCTTGTGAGCCATTGGATGCAACATGGATGGCTAGAAGGGCTTCTTTAACCTCCAAAATTGATGCACGGTTCATCTTCTTAGCTCGCCACACGCCTAACCGCCTGCCGCCGACGCCCCGCCCTCTCCTGAACCGTCTGCCACCGCCATGCTCCCCCCCACCCCTGCCATCCGTTTAACCCCGGGCACGATCCATTTTTTCCGGTGAACTGCATTCCACACCCAATACTCATAAGATAGATCATTGGCACCCTTCCACCCTAATATAGATACTGGTGTAGTTTCTCTATCGTCTTCTTTCTTTGCTCTGTCGAACTTCTTTCACAAATCGACTGACCCAAATTATACTACTAGTACGAATGTATTAATTACAGTAGGAACACGAAGATACGAGCAGTAGTACCAACTGCAAGAAGAACAGTAGTAAGACATAGTACTAGTACTACTGTGCGTACTAAAGAGTTCAAATAATGAGAAAGAACATAAAGTTCAAATAACGAGAAAGAACATAAACATAGTTCTGCTGGGGGCTCGGCGCAACACATCCCTGAAATAAAACTAAGCAACTAGTCCGCTTGACACTACAGTAGAACCAGCATGAGCGACGGCACTGCCACCTTACTCGGACTCCGAGTCCACGTCCTCGACTTCGTCCTCCTCCCTCTTCCTCTTCCTCTTTGCCGACGCTTCTTTGCTTGAACTGGACACTGGGCTCTCCTTCTTCATCCAACCCTTGTAGATATTTAAGCAAAGGTAGGCATCCATTGCTGCGTACAGGATGTGATCTTCATCTAATGTCTTTGACTCCCATGCATGATGAAACTCATGGTGAGGTTTCTTCAGTTTAGCGTACGAAGGATCAATCATGGTTGCTGCCAGGGTCAGGATTGAAGGCAGAGAGGAGGACACCAGGCTTGCCTTCTGGAGATCGAAGGGCTGGCCTACAACGAGGCATATCCGACCCAGGACATCCTATCGTTCCTAAAGTCTACAGTAATGAATTTCACTCTTTCGTCCTTGAGGAAGTTCTTAAAATCCTGGCACTCAACGTCGGCATGGCATATGTGGTAGACCAAGCACACGTTATGTACGCAAACCTGGATCACGGCGGGCTTCTTCTTCTCTGACTCCTTTAGAATCTTCTATCTTTCCAGGACTGTGGTGTACTCAACATCTAGCCCAGCGACCCACTCATCCTTTGAACTGTTGAACATGCGTAGGAAGCGAGCAAGGCATGCTTTCACCGTCGCGGATACACGTGCGTAGATGACGATGAACTCATTGCCGGTGATGGATCTAACCTGGTACTCGACAACGACCATGGAGATTTGGGAGGCCATGGATTTTGGAGGAGGGTTAGGAGACGTTGCACTGGTGTAATGTGAAAGGACGGGACGACTGGGAGCGAACTATTGTAAGGTGTTGTACTAGTAGAAGACGGGGACGAGTAGGGTGTGTGAATGGTGTGGGGTTGTTGGCTTGCCCGGTGGATAAACGGCTGCAAGCCCCCAAAGAGTTCTCGAGTACTATGCGGGGCCCACTAGATGTCATGTCTACTAGACCCATATCGTAGGCCTGACGGTATAGCTTCTGCCCGTTCGCACGCCATACCGGCGCGTGGATGTAACTTCACTTAATTCCATCAACCATCACGCCTCCCACGACCTTCACCTCCCTCGCGCGGTCGCGCCCTGTGAGACTTCGAACTGCTATAAATTAGCAATTTTTTGCCTACTCCGCATGCATGATACTCCCTCTGGTCCTTTTTACTTCCATCAACCGTTTGCAAAGTGTCTGGCCAAATTTATACTAAAAATACCAATATCTACAATACTAATTATAATGAGTATAAGAACTACGTTTTATAGTGAGTATAAAAATATTGATTTGCCATTGTGAATGTTGATACATTTTTCTATAAGTTTGGTCAAAGTAGAGGTACATTGACTTCAGACAAAACTTAAATGCACAATGCAGACTAGTTCCTCCGTCCAGGTGCATGCCATGTCCTATCTAGTCATCACAACAAGGTTCGTTATTAGAGTACTACTACCTCCCTTCTAGTTTAAAGGGCTCAATTCAAAAATTTCACCTACTCTTACCAAGATAGAGGCGGTGGAATAATTTTTGTAGTTTGCAAAAGTACTCAACTAATGATGTTGTTCTTCATGAAAAATGTGTTTACTAATGCATTATCGCATTGCATGCATGCATGAACACTAGTTACTCTAACCCCCCTCTCTTCTTTAATTCTTTGCCACATCAGAATGTTTGCTATTCCCGTGTGCATGATACCAGCTAAGATACCACCATTATGGCCAGCCTTAATCATCACATGCAATAATTTAGTGCACCTTGAAATATGAACATTTGTGGGGCGTGTATGTTTTTAATGACTTGAGACTATACCTAGCCTGGCATGCAAGATGACTTATTATGCACTGTTCCCCATACCTGCAGGAAGCCCGTTCGTCTCCAAATCTTTTCCTCTCCATGTGTGAAAACAATATGCCTGCTAGACTCTCCTTCTCCCTCCGGCCGTCCCACCATTCCACCCCGTGTGGAAAAAATCTGCATGCATGGCTCTCCTCCCTCGTGCTTGTCCAATCCATTGTGACCAGCAATATTTCCACCCCTTCCCTCCCCCGTAATTTACTCCAACAAATATGCCCACGTAGTTGTTACGTTAATCACGCAACATATCTTACGGGATGCTGGTTCAGTTACTTAACTGCAGGTGCATTGGATCATAGACATATGGGCCCAACATGGGTCTGGCCCACATGTTAGTGACGCAACTGGACCTGCAGTTAAGTCAGTGCAACTCGGTCCATTTCTTACGTAGGTGTGCCATTGCTCGCTATAAATATTGTGCCTCCGATGGCATTCGGAAGAACACTCACGTTCATCGCTATCTCCTCCCCCTCCCTCTCACGTCGACCACCATGGCATCGCCCCTCCCAAGCCCTAGGCACCCCTCGCTGCATCGCGCGGACGGTCACGCGTCGTTGTTCCGTTCCTCGCCGCCACTAGTCGAGGAGGACGGCGTTCCACTCCTCACCACGATGCGTCGAGGTGGACGCGTCGGTGTTCCCAATCTCGCCATCACGTGCGTCGGAGGACGCATCGGCTCCCTGCTACGAGGAGAACACCGTGCCGCCCGCCGAGCCCCCCAGCCTCGAGGAGCTTTGGAAAGAAATGGATGTCGCCTTTTGGGAGGCTTTGCCTCCGGCAGAGCACGCCAAAATAGAGGCGGAGAAGAAGGTCGAGGAAGAGAAGAATGCGGCGGGGCAAGCTGCCTGGCAGGTCTATGTCGCATCTGAGAGAGTCAGGCAATTTGCTCTTTGGCAGAAGGCTCATGCGAGGGTTGTGAGGGTGGAGGAGGACGCCTGTGCCAAAACCCTGAGTGCAGTCAGGCCCAAGCGCCTCATCTACGCTTGGCGGTACGTGGACCGGGTGCACGCTTCCAGCAAGGAGGAGTACCTGTTGGTGCTGGATCACCACACCGGTGAGATCGTGCTTGCCCGGTGAGATAGCACAAACTTTACTATATACTATCGCACTACAAGTCTCTCTCTATATATGCTTCTAGACTGTGCTACTCCCTCCGTCCAGTTTAATAAGTCATCTTTGGTTGTGCACCGTGACCAAGAAGGAGGGAAGACTTATACACCTAGACGGAGGGAGTACTACTATTACTTATGTACGTGCAAATTCATGTTTTAACATTACGATGCGGTTTTTGTAAAAGTAGAAAAACAGCACTAGTCAAGCTTGTGAAACGATTCAATGCAAAACAAATGCAAATATGCTCATTTCATTGTTTACTTTTAGCTTCCTTCTCTGTGGTTATTTCTCTATCATACTTTGTACGGAGTATCTCACTGGTCGGAAAGGCATGCAAATTCCCAAATCGCTTCCTACACCCTGTATCGAATTTTTTGCCTAACAAGTTGTGTCGTGCAATTGAATTCCAACTTGAGTACTACTAATAGTAGGAGTACCAGGGGCCAGTTTGTTTAGGCTTCTAGGTTAGTAATCCCATTACTACTACCTCCGTCCTGGTCTATTGGTCCCCATTGTAATCTATGTCAAATTTTGATCATAAATTTAACTAATGAAATGTTTGTGCATGTCACATGCACTAACATTTTATTAGTTAAACCTTTGGTCAAATTTTAGCACAAATTACAATGGTGACAAATAAACCAGGACGGAGGTACTAGTAGTAGTTTAGAAGCCCAAATAAATGAGTGAGGCACCTTAATGTTACTCTCCACTGTGACTAGTCTTATGAGAAAAGCTAGGGAAGAGACGGCTTATTTTTTAAGCGGCCAAAAGAACTGACCCTAGGAGTAGTAGCTAGGGATACTAGGAGTAGTAGCTAGGGATCGAGTGTGCGAGATGAACCGGAGAAAGTAAATGCAAAGAGATGAAATGCAAAAGAGATGGAGGGATGTGATGGTTGCTTGTCTGTTTATTTTACCAGGCCACTTATTACTGCGAGTGGTGGGTTTTTGTGACATGACGACTTTACTGCCACACCACGAGCGGGCTGAGACTCCCGTGCAACGCCGCTCTCTACACTAGTACTACATCGGTCGTGGTTTATTAGTCCCCCATTGAATTTGACTGAAGATTAAACTGACAAAATGTTAGTGAATGTCAACAAAAACTATATCGTTGGATTCGTATTTGAACATAGTTTTTAATGGTATAATTTTAGGGGACATGCATCAGCATTTATCGTACTATATATACTGTTAGTTCAATTTTTGGTCGTACTAATCTATAGTAAGGTGCCTGTGCGGGCCTCGCCGGTGCCCACGATCAAGAGGAAGACGCTTCCGTCCTCCTCCAAGACTAGCAGGTGGCAGTGATCCTCCAGCAACTCCGGCACGGTGAACGGGTAGCATGTCTCGTACTTGATGTTCTTCACCAAGGGCCAGTAGTGATCGCTGCATGCTTGCGTGAGGTGATGCACGATGTTCGCCGGTGAGCCCCAAAACGGCATCGAGCACTCATAGCTGTAGATGAAGGGCTCCTTGGAGGCATCAACCAGGCCGTCCATGAAATGGGAGTGGCTGTAGGGGATGTTGCGCCAGTTGAATATATGAGCAAGTTACTACGAGATTTAGTCTGGATAAGCACAAAATAAATCATGACGCCTATAACAGAGATTAAACTAATCATGTGGACTAGCATAGTAGATGAACAAATAGAATCTAGGACACGGACTAGAAACATGAATTCTACCATGATTTCGAACAGGAAGGACAGAAACACATACGGTGCACCAGGAGAAGCACCGTTGGCGTTGAGGTTGTCGCCCATGTTGTTGAGGAAGAGGTTGTCGAAGTCGGGGAAGAAGTCGTCGTCGGTGAAGTCATCACTACCAGCAGTCGCGAGAGTGCGCTCCCCAAATTTCAACAGCGCCCGCCGAATAGAGCGCAGGAGGGAGTGGCTGTAGGGGACGTTGTGGCCGCCAAATGGAGCGCAAGAGTAGCACATGAAGCAGTAGATGGTGCTCCTCCCTAAGTCTCTGTCTCTACTCTTATCTCTATCTCTACTACTCTTCTTTGTTTTTTATAACAAATCGAATAGTACTGCGCCGTTCGCTGCACGCCCGGCTGAACATGCCTCCTCGCCTCCATCATCACCAACTGAGTCTTTTATAGGAGTAGGAGTAGAGAAAAGACCGAGTTGGTGATGATGGTGTGCCTTGCATCTTATAATATAGATTGTCCGATCTATATCCGACGGATAGAAAGCAATCTATGAGAATTTTACAAAAAGATACCCGCACCTCTCTCCACATTTACAGTAAGGCCTTGTCTCGTTCATCCTTATCTCCCACAACCTCATTGCTGAGCAATTAAAAAAGGAAGTCTCTGGAACAATTTTGCATGGTGGCCGCTGCCGGCGGCGTTCATCCCCATGCCTTTGCCCAGTCCGACCACCCGTCACCACCACGCCCCACTCCTCCTCACCTTATCTATCATCTTTCTCGAGATATCATCTTTTTAATGAAATGGTCAAGATACCATTTTCCGATCAAATTCTCGAGATATCATTAGTTTTTACACATGGGATTACTCCTGCATGGGTCAATCACAACAGGTGTTTTGTAAAAAAATGCATTTTGATGTTCCGTGCAATGCATGGGCATCTTGCTAATTTGTTTGCATATAATTCCAAACACCACGTAGACAGGGTCTTTGACCGTTTTACAACTATGTTAGTATCATTGTTAGTGGTCAGCCGATGCAAGTTATAGCCCCGGGAGTTTTAACCTTTTTTTAGTAATGATATCTGGTGATTGTTCGCCACGAGCTCAATCCTGGTGAATCCCACGTAACCGTCAGATTTCCATCCGACGGTGGCCTGCTTTTAAGCCATAGTATTTGACAAAACCGCCACTCTTACACATGTACTGTAACTGCGTCGCGGGCGTTTGCAACTGCCATGTCTCCGAGAGAACGTTTGCCGGGAATTGGAGTTAGCACCGATGGCGGTTCGTAGTCGTTCCACGCTCACGCATTGAAGTTTGTAACTATTTTAGATTAGAATATACTACTCCTCCAGTGCTAGTAGTAGAGCAGAGTCCTACTCCACTACTACTCTACTCAAGCAAGTTAGGGCATAGTAGTCGGTACTTTAGGGAGTACCAGTACTGTGATCACTCAAGCAAGTTGTCTGGCATCGATATGACCCTACGCTACTGATATGTGTCTCGTAAGTCAAGCGGCGTGTTGTAGTCATCATCACCTGTCCACTTCCCACAGCACATATTCGCTTCTCCATCTTTGTCCGCACATAATCTCGTCCAATCTTCCATCCCCGCTAAGGCGCCTCCCCCCCTTGTCCGAAACCCAAGCACTAACAATGGCTGAACCGAGCAGCTTCCGGTGAAAGAGTGGATGGAATTCGCTCCCCATGGAGGTAATCAAGCACATTGTTTCACGTGTGGACAATCTCAGTACCATGCCGCTCGTCGCGTGCTCATCGGGGTTGTACCCTTTACTCAAAGCCCTCAGGCCGGAGCTTTTTAAGCCAGCTCCTTGCTTGCTGATGCCGCCTGATCTTCAGAAATGGCATGTCATGCAGCATGACGACCGTAGGGTGGCGAGCATCAACCCCCTTGACTGCGATCCGATCCCCGTCACCGTCAACTACATTAACGGTATGTACTGGGTCGGCATGAACACGTCTTGGATGGTGCTCGTCGATGGTCGCGGCACCTGGATGCTCGTGGAGGTCTACAACCAGTGATTGATCCCCCTTCCTTCGATTAACACTGCACTGCTTTGGCACCGCGGCCCAGAATACTCAGTACAGTAGCCAACATGATACCAAGTTTGATTTGCTCAAGGTTGTAATCTGCCAAGTGCCCACAAGATCTGTGAATTATAAAGACTTCAGGATAATTGCATTCTTCAACCGCGATGTCGCCTATCTGACAGGTCACTGCGGTAAGTGGATAAATATGCACGTCCATCGCAGGATCATACATCCTTCATGGTTTTCTGATGCCATTGAACACAAGGGCTTCATTTATGTTGTCGACTCCTTCTATGGCTGGACATATTGCTGGCCTACTCCAGTCATCGCTACAAACGGTTGTTACAGTAGTATGTTACTTTCCTGTGATATCATGACGGCTTGCTTATATTACTATCAACATTTACTGAAAAAATATTCATGCTCATAACATGTTGTTCTTAAGATTGACTACATTAAGAGCCTTTTTTATTTGACTCCAACTTGATATGATGTTGTAGGCCGCTTGGTGTCCCTACCCTTTCTAATCCCAGAACCTTTCAAAGAAAAGCGGCATGGCAGTTGCAGGTGGTTCCTGGCTCGATCAGACGATGACAAACCATTGATGATCGTTCGCACATGTCGGATGTGTTGTTTCCCGGAACACAATCACAATTACTGCCAAGGTCTTTGAGCAGCATCCCAGCTTCTCTGGGCTTTCAGGAATTTTTGACTGGAGGCTGGTAAGTAGCCTTGGTACATGCTCTCTGTTTCTTGGACTGAATTATCAATTAACCAGGAGATAACTGATGGCAAGGATCATGATGGCAGCGTGGATTCGTTCATCAGGCAAAACTGTGTACATAGCGTACCATGTGTCTTTGCATGCACCATACCCTGATATGTGCTGCCACGCTCTGCAGCCCAAAGTAGGAGAGAGGTTCGCAAGTATCAGACTTCGACCTGCTGGCTAGAGTTTCCCCGTCAGGCACCCATCTGGTTCAAGCTGTCAGCCAATCTCCACGGCTTAATAAATAGTAACATCTAACTGAGCCAGTTAGTTAGATGCATACACTTGGTGTAGTAGGATCTTTATTTAGTTTGATGCATACACTTGTTCTTTTTTGGTATCCCTTTTGTAATGATGGCTGATGTTTGGTTTGGAAGAGAGAGCTGCGTCTTTACTCTTCTGGCCTGCTTACTGCTTCTGTTGCACTCCCAGCCCTGGTTGCTGCTGCTGCTGTTTTCAATGTACAATCAGTAGTATATTTTGTTTGTTGGTTGAATAAATATGTTGTTATAATGACAAACACAATGTTTTGGAAGTCGTTGCACGGTCCGATCCTTTAGTGCCCTGTACCGTACGTAGCACATACTATTTTTGGTATGGAACACATTTCCCACTTGTTGATAACATGCAACCCACTGATGAAGGGCCAATAGAGGAGCCCGTAATTAACTGGAAGGGAGGCTCTCACATGAATCCGGCCCAGGTAGATGCTCATGGTCCCCTAAACATAAATAAGTAAATAAATAAATAAATAAATAAAGCTAAATGCTCATGCACCAGTTCTTTAAATTCATGATTTAACAGGAGGATATTATTTCCTATGATAGTGTCATTACATTCAGTCGATATTATTTTTAGGCAAAGATAGCGACCAGTCTTCTTTCTCCCAACATTTTCTTCCTGCAACCAGCACACCCATGCAAATCGTAGTCAACATCGTAAATAGTTCCGGTCCATTTTTATTTTTCAATAAGAATATCCAACCCAGCCCAGCACATTGGCGACAACACTTTATCCTCCGCCTTGGTGCACTCGCTGCAGCGCCGCTGTCCGGCCCTGTCAACATAGTGAATCGAGAGAGGACTGTAGTTGTGAGTATGACAGTACAGACCCACCAGGTCAACTCCGGAACACAAGCAAGCGCCTCTTTTACTACTCGGATGCACCCCTCATTTTTTTAAATCTAATCCACCCTGCTGATATCCGGGACCCACATCATTTTTAATGTATAATCAATTAACGCCAGAATTACACAAAAAATTTTGAGTAGTAATTCGGAGGTGCATGCTATAAACTGGGTTGTGCAGTCTCTGTGGCCCATCTAACAACATGACTAGCCCAACAGTTTTTTCTTTGGGAAAATAGGTAGTCCAGTATTTCTTTTTGAAGAATACCAAGCTAGGCCTATTTGTTTTCTCCGACTTACTGGGCTGCAAATCTTTCAAGACGAGGAGGAATGCATTCCGGCCTGGCCAAAGAGTATGGTCAGTGTCTGTCAAAAGTAATATCAAAGGGGTTAAAAATTCCAAAAAATTATAACAAATGGGAAATTAGTTTCTTTTTTTGTTTTTGTTCTTCACTGATTTTTATACTCCCTCCGTCCCAAAATTCTTGTCTTAGATTAGTCTAGATACGATGTATCTAATACCAAAACGTGACTTGATACATCCATAATTAGACAAATCTAAGACAAGAATTTTGGGATGGAGGGAGTATTTCATTGGATTTAACATGACATGGTAGTAATTTATTTTTAAATTTTTTTAGTATGGCTACTAATTTTTGGATTAAGAATATTTTGTTCCCCGGCAAAAATTTACGAATTTTCAAAAAATTGCACATATTTAGTTCAATTTTTTAACCCTGGTACTGACCAAAAAATGGGCAGCAATTCTAAAAATGGAAAATGGGCTGCAATAAATTCCATATGAATTAGAAAATGAGTAAAATTGTAAAAATAATAGCAAATGGGATGTACACGCCACAGATTTCGAGGCTGACTTGTTTACGCAAGGCTTTGTCAGTCAACACACGATTCTAGCAACATGACTGTTGGATGTCCATCCAACGGCTGACGTGCTTCTTCAATCTCTGATCTTCCTGCTCCAGCCGCCTAAACGAGCGCCGGCGGGACTGCCTGCTCCCTCCTCTTGTGGCCCCCTGTGATGTCGCGTAGGCTTCACCGGCCCAACCTACTCCCTCCGCTAGCCAAGCCGCATGCAATCAATTGCCTCTTTATTATGCGGAAAAAATGATTCCTCCCACTGACATCTGGGGCGCACCGGTTGGGAGGCTGACCTGTGGGCCTACTAAGTTGACACGTACGCAGGGCTTGTCAACTTAGTCAACAGACGATTCTAGCAGCAGTGGCCGTTGGATTTTAATCGAACGATCATGCTGCTTCTTCAATCGCTGCTCTTCTTGCACCAGCCACCCAAACTAGCACCGGTGAGACCGCCTGCTCCTGCCTCTAGTGGCCGGCTGTGCTGCCGTTGAAGCCTCACCGTCCCCTACTACTCCCACCGCTAGCCAGGCCCTGCGGCAACGGCAGCCTCACACCATGGCCGAACCAATGAACCCTCGTACTCCTCTCTGCGTGGGCATCCATTGCCGCGTCTTCCCCGGATCCGCGTCGTCCCCTTCCTAGGCCTCGCTGTCGTTCATTGTCCTGGTGCTCTCGGCGCGGCGTGGTCAACGTGGTCAAGGAACGACTTCCATCGGAAGAGTACTGTACGTGGAAAGGCTGACAGCTGGGTCCACGGCCGCAGCAAGGAAGTGCCTCCTTATTACATGGAAAATAATGATTCCTCCACCTGACAGCGGGGACCCACCAGACGGGCCACTGTATTTCGCGAAAAAAACATTTCCCCCTAAGGCCCTGACTGCTGAGACCCACCAGCTACATCTTCGCACGCAAGGAAGTGCGTCCATCTTACGGGTAAAAAAATGATTCGCCCCCTGACTGCTGGGACCCACCAGCTACATCTTCGCACACAAGGAAGTGCCCCATAGTCGGGACCCACCTGGTTGAAGCATACATAGTGTTGTCATTCTGATTGGCGAACGTGTACGTACATACTGGTCGATGTAGAGGCGCGCACGTGTCGTAGTAGAGGCGCGCACGTAGCATGTACACGTACGTACAGCGGCCAGGGTGCAAGAAAGAAAGTACGATTACGTACGTACATACGGGCGGGGTATCGAACGCCGAGTTGCCCATACGTCCGACCAGGCCTCGTGTACATGGCTGGGTCGGATCGAAGAAACTGCGTCGTCGTCGTGTTCATGGGGAGCCAACCGGCTAGGTCGGAACGGAATGCGTCATCGTGTTCATCGGAAGCCAACCGGCTTGGACGGAATAGCCGATGGAAATGAGGCCCCGTACCGTAGAATGGAGGAAACGACCTTGTGTTCGACCGGCCACGATCGAAACGGGATCATGTTCATCGGGAGGGGTCTGGCGTGCCGCAAAACGGAGGAAACTGACTTTTGTTGGACCTCCTACGTTCGAAATGGGGTCCTGTTGATCGGGAGGGGTGTGGCGTACCGCAAAACGGAGGAAACAGACTTGTGTTGGAGCGCTACGGTCGAAACAGGAGTCCTGTTCATCAGGAGAGGTGTGGCGTACTGCAAAACGGGACTTCATGGGATAATGTTCATCTCCACCGCCGACCTCCTCCAGCCTCCACGGGCTACTGTTCATCCATCGTCGACCTCCTCCAGCCTTCACATACGAATGTTCATCCACGGGCTCCTGTTCATCCAGCCTCCACTGCTCCTCCACCGGCTACTATTCAGCGAGCCCTCTCCACGGGGTCCTGTTCAACCACCCCTCCACGGGCTACTGTTCATCCAGCCCTCCAACAGCTACTGTTCAACCATCCCTCCATCGGCTATTGTTCAACCTTCCCTCCACGGGGTCCTGTTCATCCAGCCCTCCACGGGGTCCTGTTCATCAACGCCCAACCGGCTCAATCAATTGGGGTCCTGTTCATCCAACAACAACACCACGGGGTCCTGTTCATCCAACCCCCCACCAGGAACTATTCATCCAACCC